>NW_006803423.1:0-1416 GCF_000485575.1 Poecilia formosa
AGGTTGTTGAGGCAAAAACTCGGGTGTGGGAGGAGTTCGGACAGGCCATGGAGAAAGACTTCAGCACGGCTTTGAGGTGATTCTGGTCCACCATCCGGCATCTTAGGAGAGGGAAGCAGTACAGCACCAACACTGTTTATAGTGATACACTCTTAAGCCTCCCTGGTATGGTCTATTCAGGGGTCCCGGAGAGGAGGGTCCGTCGGATTCAGGAAGCGCAGTATGGTTTTCGTCCTGGTCATGGAACACTGGACCAGCTCTACACCCTCAGCAGGGTCCTGGAGGTGTGTGGGAGTTCGCCCAACCAGTCTACATATGTTTTGTGGACTTGGAGAAGGTGTTCGACCGTGTCCCTCAGGGGGCCCTGTGGCGGGTTCTCCAGGAATATGGGGTACCGGGCCCTTTGATACACACTGCTAGGTCCCTGTATGACCAGTGTCAGAGTCTGGTCTGCATTGCTAGCAGTAAATCGGGCTAATTTCTGGTGAGAGTTTCACTCTGCCAAGGCTGCCCTTTGTCACCGTTACTTTCATGGACAGAATTTCTAGGCACAGCTAAGGTGTTGAGGGGATCCATTTTGTTGGCCAAGGGATCGCATCTCTGCTTTTTGCAGATGATGTGGTCCTATTGGTTTCAATGGTTTGCAGCAGAGTGTGAAGCGGCCGGGATGAGGATTAGTACCTCCAAATCCAAGGCCATGAACTTGAGCCGGATTAGGTCGACTTCCAGGTCGGGGCGGTTGTCCTGCCCCAAGTGGAGGAGTTTAAGTGTCTTGGTATCTTCTTCATGAATGGGGGAAAAAGGGAACGGGAAATTGATGGAGGCGCTGACGCAGGCGCTGTACCTGCCTGTCATGATGAAGAGAGCTGAGTCAAAAAGTGAAGCTCTCGATTTACCGGTCGATCTATGTTCCTACCCTCATCTATGGTCATGACCAAAAGAAGGAGGTCACATATACAAGCGGCTGAAATGAGTTTTCTCTGCAGTGTGTCATGGCTCTCCCTTAGAGAGAGAAGCTCAGTCATCTAGGAGGAACTCAGTAGAGCCTCTGCTCCTTCTTGTTGAAAGAAACCAGTTGAGATGGTTCAGGCATCTGGTAAGGATGCCTCCTGGATGCCTCTCTGATGAGGTCTTCCGGGCACGTCCCACTAGCAGGAGGCCCTGGGGAAGACCCAGGACACACTGGAGGGACTATTTTTCTCAGCTGGCCTGGGAACGCCTTAGGATTTCCCCAGATGGGCTGGCCCAAGAGGCTGGGGAGAGGAAGTCTGGGCCTCCTTACTTAGACTGCTACCCGACCCTGGATAAGTGGAAGAAGATGGATGGATGGAGCAGAAAGCTGAGGTTGTTGTTTCTCCCTACAACAATAGTCAGTAGCCACACTCCCCCTTACACAGGTACACCCTCTAGAAGGAA
>NW_006803424.1:0-1416 GCF_000485575.1 Poecilia formosa
TCAGCCAGTTGAACCAGTTCATTCAGGTCAGCCAGTTGAACCAGTTCATTCAGGTCAGCCAGTTGAACCAGTGGATCCATGAAGTCTGATTTGCTGGTTTTCAGTGTTTGCATCTCCGTTCTGAGTTTCTGCCTCTGATTGGTTGTTTCTAACCTGAGCTGTTCTCTGCTGGTCACCACCTGGGTCGGGCCGCCTGAGCTAATCTGAGGTTGCTGCCGTTGCGTTTTGTCCAGAGTGCCTACCGCATGTTTACCAGCAACACCTGCCTGAAGCACATGATCAGCAAGGTGCGGCGTGACGCTCACTACTTCGAGCGCTACCAGCACAACCGCGACCTCGTGACCTTCCTCAACATGTTCGCCAACAAGCAGCTGGAGCTGCCCCGCGGCTGGGAGATGAAGCACGACCACACTGGGAAGGTGGGCCAGCTTCCTGACTTTGACTAGGACGTCGGTAGCTCAGCTTCTAAGGGTTTGTGACTTTGACCCGCAGCCTTTCTTTGTGGATCACAACTGTCGGTCGACGACCTTCATTGACCCCCGGCTGCCGCTGCAGAGCTCGCGCTCCACCGGGCTACTGGCCCACCGCCAGCACCTGAGCCGCCAACGGAGCCACAGCGCCGGGGAGGTAAGAGGCTGCCGCAGAGGTCACGTAGAGGTCAGATCAGTCCTGGAGAGGCTGTTAGGTTAAAGGTCAAACCTTTATCCAGTGTGTTTCCATGGAGGCCGTTAAACGTTCCTACAAACTTTGATCAAACTTTCTGAAGGCTAAGTTTTTACGCCGTTTCTGACCATTTTCAGAGGAAATTAATTATAAATCAGTTTATGTTCAACGAGGTAAATTTATGCCTGGTTCACACAGCAGAAGTTTAAACATTTTGCCTGATTTTCAAACTGAGAGATTCACCTGCGGAGCAACAAACCTCACGAACGACCTCACTCTCCCACATTCAGACAGGAAATATCACAAAATCGAGACAAAACGTGAGTTCAGAGGAAACAAACATGGCCGACGAAGAAGCAGCAGCGGCAGTAGTTAATGGACGACATTTAACAGAAATAAACCAGGCCATAGTCGTTTTGTTTTCTGTATTTAGGATTTCCCTCCATGTTTCTGTCAGCGCGCTTTCTGATTGGCTGAACGTCACATTTAACATCCAACACCGCGACATCGGGCCGACACGATCCAACACGTGGAATATCACGTGTTGATATTAGGTCGGAGCGGACCAGATCCACTAAGATCACCTTTAGATCCATGTTGGTAATCAGAGAAACCAGAATAATGATCTGGCCGCTTATCAGCAAACTGCCGATCCGATCCGGTCCAAACCTGACGGGAGAATCTCAGCAGCTAATTAGATCCTGGTAACCAGAACCAGCCAGAACTAAGAAGATAAACCCTGGTTGTTGGGTC
>NW_006803425.1:0-1414 GCF_000485575.1 Poecilia formosa
CCCTTCCATATTTAGAGATAAATATTCTACTTAGAGGATTTAATAACTTTTTTGATTTGGTAAATTCAGCTGCACATGCATGCTAAGAGCATTTATGTCTTCTCATGGGTCAATAAAAAGGTAAATTTATAGCTGTAATTAGGAATACAACAATTATAGTGGAGCTCATTAATTATTTACTTAAAAATAGCAGCTATATAATGAAATGTAGGGCCTTTGTACTTAAACAGAATGTTTTATCTGTAGTTTATTGTTCCAGATCTGTGAAATGTCTGAGTTGATGAAAAGCAAGGGCATTCTTATTAAAATAAATTCAACAAAATGTTTTTGTTGAATTTAGAATTTAAAAGATATATTTGTTGCATTTGCATAACTTCATTAATTTTGAGTGTTTCTACTGTGTAGCTTCAGTAGTCCTACACCCCTTCATCGTATTACGTATGTGGGTTTCATTTAAAATTTAGTCAGCAGTTATAAAATTAAACTACAATCAAATTTTTTAAATTATGCACTCAGATAAAATATGTTTCCTGTTTGAGAACAATTGACCTCAGACTTTTACATCTATTTCGCTCATGCATAATGAAGGTCATGATTTGAAGATGAATCCTGACCTGTAAAAAAACCAAAACCAAAGATGAGACCCTGAGTTTAACAACCCAGACACCCCCTCTCTACAGCTTTGACACCTCAACCATGAATAAAACGTAACAGACAAGGAGGAAATGTTTGCTGCAGGTGTCTTTGAGAAGGGATGCATAAGATGCAGGATAGTTTCTCTCAAGATTTAGACGAAACAGTTTCATCTTGTCATGATTTGTGAAGTAAAGAGGACGTAAAATGCAGAGAGGCAGCGGCGAGTAAATTTGGTTATTTATTGAATAAATGATGCAAACAGAACTTACTAACGAGCAAAAAACTACAGGAACCAAGGAACAGTAGGATGAACTGAGGCAGTAACAGGATTTAATGGAAGGAGTCGGCATGGAGTGAGAGCAGGAGAAATGTTAAATACTGTGAGGGCGAACGCTGGAGCAAAAGACCAGAGCTGATTAGCTAACAGGTTGCAGGTGTAGAAGGAGAGAGCAGCGACGGGATGAGAGAAAATGACACAGGGAGGGAGGGAGAGTACAAATCTAGGAGGATAAATCTTAACAGATAACCGACATCACAGAAACCAGAATGACTCAGAAAGGACTGAACTCAAGTACAACAGAAACGATCTCAATAAAGAGACTAAGGGACAAAACTAAAATCAGTCAGGTTGTGTTTTACCAAGTAAATTTCAAATTTACTTCTGTTTAGTCTGGTATAAAAACCTTGTTTCAGCTCATGCAATCTATTATACAAAGGGGTGAGCTGGCATTCTTTAGGAAAGGTAGCTGAATGGAAGGGCATAACATCAATTAACCTT
>NW_006803426.1:0-1413 GCF_000485575.1 Poecilia formosa
GCTTAAAGCGGGTCAAAAGGATTGACAGAATAAAAAAGAATCTAGTTCTATGTGTAATTGTTGATCCAATGCCTAAACATTTCTCATAATCATAATTTACAGTTTTTGATCTGAGACAAAATAAGGTTGTCTTTTATTACATGAATGCAACATATTACAAGGGATCTTAATTCAACACGTATTAAACTTTTCACACTATTGATGATACTTTAGAGGCCTTTAGTGTAGAGGGTTACTCCTTATTAAATGAGGACTATTTGATTGAATCTCATTAAAATAACAAAAGCAAAAGATTTATATATGGTTTAAGATTTCTGGTAAAGTTTCTAGTAGGGATAAATCTTACATACATTTCAAATGATATTTCTTTGATAAAACATGACTGTGGGCAGTTTTGCACATTCATTTCAGAATCTGATCTTTTACATGATTTTTGTTTGGTTTCTGATTTTGTTTGATCCTATGAATATGCCAACAATTAAAACAAGCAAAGTTATTCTTGAAGGTTGAAACGTGCTACTTAATTTAAACATTTCTTTAGCTATTATTAAGAGGAGAACTGAAATAACAGATGTTACTGATATATTGATGCTCTATTGGCTTAGTATAAAAAAAAAACAAAAAATCTTGATCTTCAGCTTCAAGGAGCAGCCTTTAAATAAAGAAAAAAGAACATTATATTTACTAATCAGATGATGCAGAATCTTAAAGAACCTTCCTTGCTCTCCTCATCACCTGTGGATGCTGCTGTTCCCTGCCTGAGGTCCTCCCCTGTCCAGTGCATCACTTCCAACACAGAGAAGGGCAGCGGTACCAATAGAACCCACCTGCCTATCAGATGTTTTCCCAGAACCCAAAGACGACCGTGAACTCCAGCTTTCTATAGTATAAGGGCAGTACTAGTATCTAGTGACAAAACATTTTTTCATTCACTTTAATGTTCTTTATATAATCCATTGATTTCGCCTTTTGTTGTGTTTTTTCTGTTGCAGAATGAAGTCCAATCCTTTCTGGGTGTGCCGGGGTGTGAGACTGTGGGCGCCTTCCACGATTGGTGGACCGAGTTAAAGCCGAAACGCAACACTGAAGCCTTCCAGGCACTGTCGGGGTTTCCTATCGAGCTGCGCCGGCTCTACATCTGGACACACGCAGAAACTGATTTGACGGAGACAGGTCTCGCTATAGAGACTGATATGATTAGATTTTATTACTATTATTGCATTTTACTTAGAGAGCATTTTTACTTGTTTTCTCATCATAGTTAATTCATATCAGTATATTTTGACTGTGCTGCCCTTGATCTAGATTTATCGCATTGGTTTGCTGTTTTATGAATGTGTTCATTGTTCTTTGCCTTTCAATACTCCGACTTCTAAGCTTTTCTTACCATTTCATTTTGTTTAACATTACATC
>NW_006803427.1:0-1413 GCF_000485575.1 Poecilia formosa
AGTTTTGAAGTGTTTTTATTTTCCCAGCAGGTTTTAGTTTTGAAGTGTTGTCTGAAAGTCTTCACATTTTATTTGCCCAGTATGGACGTTGAACCCATGACCTCAGCTGTATTAGTACCATGCACTTACAAGCTGAGCTAACCTATCTACCTTACATAATGTTGAGTTTTCATGTATTTAAGAAATACGTACTTGTTTTTAACGATGAAAATTGAAGAAAAGTGATCATATTCTAATGTTTTTTTTAAATCAATATCTACAATATTTGATTTTCCAGCCTCTTGTTTGTGTTGATTTTAATAATACATTAGAATTAAATTGGCTAGTGTGGGGATTGAACCCATTACCTTGGAGTTATTAGCACCACGCTCTGACAAGCTGAGCTTAACTCAGCTGGCCAAAGATACTGTTGAGTTTCCATGGATTTAAGAAATACGTACTTGATCTTAAAAATTGAAGAAAAGTGCTCATATTTTAATGTTTTTCAAAATTAACATGCATTGTAGTTTATTTTTCAGCAATTGTTGATTTTATTTCCCAGCAGTTTTTAGTTTTGAAGTGTTGATTTTATTTCAGAGCCATTTTTTATTTTGAAGTGCTGATTGTCTGAAAGACTTTAGATTTTATTTGCCCAGTATGGATGTTGAACCCATGACCTCAGCTGTATTAATACCACGCTCTTACATGCTGAGCTAACCTTCATACCTCACATAATGTTACGTTTTCATGGATTTAAGAAATACGTACTTGATCTTTACGAAAAAAAAAAGTGATCATATTCTAAAGTTTTTCAAAATCAATATATATAATATTTGATTTTCTAGCCTCTGGTTTGTGTTGCTTTTATTAAGATGTTAGAATTGAATTGGCTGGTGTGGGTATTCAACCACACCAGCCTGCTAATAACAGAGTGTGGTGTTATTAGCACCACACGCTGACAAGCTGAGCTAACCAGCCATACACACTGTTGAGTGTCCATGGACTTAAGAAATATGTACTTGATCATAACTGAAAATTTAAGAAAAGTGCTCATATTATAATGTTTTTCTATATAAATATGTATAATATTTGATTTTCCAGACATTTTTTATGTGTTGATTTTATTAAGACTTTAGAATTGGCCAGTATGGGGATTGAACCCATGACCTCAGCATTATTAGCACCACGCTCTGACCAGCTGAGCTAACAGGCCATACACACTGTTCACTTTCCATGGATTTAAGAAATATGAACTTGATCATAACTGAAAATTTAAGAAAAGTGTTCATGTTCTAATGTTTTTTGAAATGAATATGTATAATATTTGATTTTCTAGAATTTTTTTATGTGTTGATTTTATTAAGACTTTAGTTTTTAATTGGCCTGTATGGGGTTTGAACCCATGACCTTGGCGTTATTAGCACCACGCTCTGA
>NW_006803428.1:0-1412 GCF_000485575.1 Poecilia formosa
TTTCCTATTCACTTACTTTATCGTAGAGACTTGAAACTTGGTACACTTGTAGAGCTCCCCAAGACACTCAGAATTTACAATTAATGTCATAGTGCAAGCATCACAGAATGTCGGCCATTTTGGATTGAAGTTCCGATTTTGACCCGATTTTGGCCGTTTACAGGGTTTGCATTTGATCAAACTTGTCCTTGGGATTTCAATCGATCGGCTTCAAACTCGGTAAGATCGTTCATAAGGCATGGCCGATCCAAAGTTATCACAGTTTTGCGTTTTTTGTTGTTGTTTTTTTTCTAAGTGGAGTTACCTGGAGTTACCTGGGGTCAACCTCGGGTTTTTACCCTCGTAAAAACCCGAGGGCTACCAGTATTACCAATAATACTATTATTGGTATCAGTATGTGGAGTACTCCTACGTTTCCAATCTTTAGTTCGTTTTTACCCTCTGAGGTCCGTGGACGCGTATACACGTCTCTTTTACATGTCTACTTTAGCGCGGCGTAGCAGCAAGACTCCGCCTCCCCCAGTCTCACTTTCATCTTGTGCTTAAAGTGCACATGTTAAACTACACATCAGTTTTTATATTGTGTTAATAGGCCAAGTAAAACCGGAGTTATGCTTAAATATGTAAAGCATATTTTTCTGAATGTCGGAGAAATGTTAAAACGGGCTTTTCTGGGCATGTAACATAAAAAACCGGAACGCAACATTAGATGCCTTTGTTATTGGAAATCTCACATCTTCAACAAATAATTATGGTCTGTATTTTGTTGCTAAGAAACGAAGTAAAGTTGTTCAAGTTGCGGTTAAAGAGAAGCGGAACGGCAAAAGCACTGAGATTGCGAAATTGATGCAAAGTTTGGATACCGGAGCGATCGGTAGCATGCGCTTGGTGATTTGTTTTCAGCTTAGTGGTTTCTGTTCTGTATATAAAGGATTATGTGAAGAATGAACGCGCAGCAGGCAGCTCTGCTTTGAGCCGGAAGACGAAAAGGAGTCTGTGGGTTTTATTTGTCACATTTGCGGCTCATTCAGTGAATGTTTTGTGACCAAGAAATGCTTGAATGCAATATGACGTCCATTTTTTTCGATTTCCTCAAATGTACCACATTTCTAAAACACCCAATGAAAAGGTGTTGTCAGTATGTTGTTGGGGAGAGAGGAGACGTGGTGCGAGATGGGAAGAGACCGGAGCGCAGTGACGCTTTGGATTTTACTAGGAGTGTTTCGGATGAGTTTTTTAAACGATGAGTTTGTGAGTGTGTGTGCAGTGTTTGTGGTAGTTTTGTGTGTCAAAACAAGCCATCGCTAATGGCTGCAGAGCAAGCTCTGATGCACGGAAGAGGAGCAGACAGCCCGCCCCCCTGTGTGCCAGTAAAATGGTCCCCACAAGGCATCAAATACAGAACACACACC
>NW_006803429.1:0-1409 GCF_000485575.1 Poecilia formosa
GGAGTTGGAAAATATATAAAAATAATTTTTAATTCAATTTATTGATACTTCTATAATTATTTATATGACTACTTATACCTAATTGTCATAATATATAAATTTAGTATTTCTTTAATTATTTTAAACTATTATATTGTGCTGAATTCTGCTCCTGGACAAGGGCTTTTACAGGCATCATCCACCAACTACAATGTTTAAAATAAAGAAATATTCAGCAAATACCTCGAAAATATACATTGTTGTGCTCACATCACCCAGGTTAGTTGAGTCAGAAATTTGAAAAAAAATTGATTTTGTGTATATTTTATTCAAATTTTGTACTTTATCCATAGGACCTGTTTTGTCCCTATTCTCAAGAATCACTGTAATATTTTCCTCCCTGTCTCCTCAGACTGAGTGGCTGTAACCTCTCAGAGAGAAGCTGTGAAGCTCTGTCCTCAGTTCTCAGCTCCCAGTCCTCCAGGCTCAGAGAACTGGACCTGAGTAACAACAACCTGCAGGATTCAGGAGTGAAGCTTCTCTCTGCTGGACTGAAGAGTCCAAACTGCAACCTGGAGACTCTCAGGTAAAATGTGACCAATCCTGGTGATTTCTATCCACCAGCTGCTAGCAGAGATTGACTAAAGTATCTGACCTCCATCCAAATGATGGGAATCAGGTGTTCCAGTAACTTCCATGTTATGAAAGTAGCACCAAGCCATGGAGTCTGTTCTTACAAACATTTGTGAAATAATGTCTTGCTCTCAGGAACTCAGTGGATTCCAGCCTGGAACTGTGATAGGATGAGCAACAAGTGGCTTCCTGTCACTAACAAGTTTCTACACATAAACGTTGCTGGTTTTCATTCCCTCCATGCTGACAGAACCAAGAAAAGAGGTGTTTAGAAAGGCAGTGGTCAGACTTCACTGATAGTGTAACTCTGGATACTTGACAGATTGCTGCATCCTCGGCGCACAAATGAGCTTTATTGCAGATACTTCCTCCCAGCAGATGTTAGACTTTCTAACCAGAACTGCTCCCAATAGGGCTGCACCGATTGCAGTTTTCTGGCCGATTACAGATTACAGATCTTTTAAAAGCCTAACTTACCGATTCTGGCTGATACCATGTTTTTGTCTGAAATGTTGCTCCATATATCAAGAAAGTTACTGAATTGGCAGCAATGGAGCGACTATTAACTGTAAATGTGCAGACATGAGCTGGTCGGCCGGTTTGTCAGTCAAACTTTTCTCACAGGAGAAAAGCACAGTGGTTGATTTTTAGACTTTTGCCGAGGTTGATAACATCGGTGGATAAGATCAGCTTCACATGTAAAAATCGGCCGATTACTGATCTCCTAAAATTAAGGAAATCGGCACCGATAAATCGGTGCAGCCCTAGCTCCCAACAAACTCATTAATTATATACAT
>NW_006803430.1:0-1407 GCF_000485575.1 Poecilia formosa
GTATTCTATGAATGTCTGATAGACACGCCTATCACACACACATCAACACTAATTATAACAAAAATGGCCAAAATAAAACAGGAAATATTAAGGTCAGCTAAATTGTCGTGGCGGGATGTAAAAAGGACCCCACAAATCTACGGACCGACGCAGTTGTGGTTGTATAGAGACGGACACTATGCAGCCGCGGTGAGCTGCTATCAACCCATGTCTTTTTAAAATGCCGTCAGCCCGATACGCCACCGTCATTAGAAGTAAAACCTCTCGTAAAGATACAGCCATGAAAGGGAAGACACAAATCCCAGGCTGAACATGTTAGTGAGGATGAATACAGGCATTTAAAAAAAAAAAAAACGTGTCCGTCGTGGCGCAGTGTGCTGCTGTATGACAGACATAATGGATCAGGAGAGGAACTGCAGACCCATCAGAACCTATAGAACCAGAAATCAGCATCTCTTCATGCCTCAATCCTGAGGCTGATATGGTAGAACATTTTATTTATTTATTAAGTTTCTTATTGTGCTTTTAGTTGACTGTTATGACTTGATTATTTACTTATTTAATGAATAGTCGTAGCAGCCAAAAATAATATAAATTGTCATTTAGAGAACAAATCATACTGAGAGATTAACAGTAAGTACATAAATATTTCCTACTTTTAAAAAGGTTTGTTAGGGCTTTTTGTTTGTTTTATCAAGAAATCATTACTGTTTAAACTTTACCTTTAATAACATAAAGTTACCTAATTTTTAAAGTGCAATCAGTAATACTTTTATAACAAATTTATATCAACAAAAATTTCTTGGTTAATGTCAAGTTGTCATAACAAAGACATTTTGAATAATGACAATTCTGTTCATGACAGGTTTTTATGATAGTGTCATGTCAGTCTTATTCATCCCCCTTCAAATAAAGTGTTACCACAACTTGCAGTTATTGACTATTTTTATTAGTTTTATTGTCATTGAAAAATGAACATTGGTCAGTGGGGACATGCTCATTTGGCTGACTTCTTCACCCATAACATAACATTTTTCAAAACATGATTTTTAAAATATATTTGCATGTTACATTACCAAGACACATGGATATTTACATTTATTGGTTTTCTCAAAACATTTTGTTTGCATTACATGAAAATCTTTGAGATAAACCTGTGGGACACAAAAGGCACCAAGTTTAGAGAATCGCCCAGAAGAGGTTGATTTTTTTCACACATTATTTGTCTCATACTGTCACAACAGTATAGCAACACTTTTAATAAACATGAAAAAAAATTGTCAGAGTTACATACTGCCGCTTTAAGGGGTCAGGCTCCATTGTGATCTGTAATTATGATGTCTTCAAAAAAAGGATATGCTAACTGATGCATGACGACATGACATATATATTTATTCAGTTTATTTC
>NW_006803431.1:0-1406 GCF_000485575.1 Poecilia formosa
ACAACTTTTTTTTCATCGCAGATCCAACATGTGTGTCTCAGTCAGTACAGCTAGCTTTGCTAGCATCACGTCCACATACCTTACCTTTCTTTAAGCTTTCCTTCCAAGTGACGCTAAAAGTTGGACGAAGTCCCCACCCTCTGTGAAAGCGAAGCGCTGCTGATTTTACATGTCGCCATATCTTATAATTTATGCAGCGCTGTTATATCACTGACGATCAGACATACATCTACTCCTGCTCAAAGGAAACCACTGCGCATGTCTGGAGATTCGTGCGAATAAAGGTGGAGGCGATGGTTGACAACAGACACTAAGTCACGTTATTGCTTGGATTTTACGGCGCCACCTTAAGACCCTGAACTTCACATTTTAACGGACAAAAAGCGCAACGCGACTTGGATGTAACGAGTAATGCGACAGTTTTGTAGAAATGTAGTGAAGTAGAAAGTACAGATACTTACTGTAAAATGTAGTGGAGTAAAAAAAGTCCCTGTAGGAGCCATTTATCCTTTCTGGTGTTTATCGCCACCAGGGGGCGTATTTTATTTTGAGTTCTGAGTGTCTGATGGGGGATGGGTTATTTAAGGTCAATCATGATTCTGTTCAGGTGTTGTTAACAGGTAGAGGCAAACAGTTTTCTACTGTGCTTGGTTTTGGATGTATGTCGAATTTATGTGGATCTTAAGGAAACCAGTAAGACAATGGATAATGTACTGTAAATAAATGACTTGACTTTATATCAAACGGAAGATCGGCATGCTGAATCTTAATTGAGCGCACGTAAAACCAACGCCTTTCAACAACAACCACCAGTAGCCTAAAATATAGGATTTTAGCCTCTACATTTAGGTAGAAAACTGCCTCGTTTGGAAGATCCACGGATCCTGCTGCATTGGGATTCCACGTAGCCGTAAAGTAACGGCACAGAACCAGGCTATTGGAGCCGCCGGACAAGTGACGGCACAGAACCACGCTATTGGAGCCGCCGGACAAGTAACGCCGCACAGAACCAGGCTATTGGAGCCGCTGGACAGTGGCCGTCGTAACCAGGACCGCAGAGGGACAAACGGGACACCTGACGTCGGAACCGGACCCGCAGAAAGGCGATCGGGACACCTTACGTCGGAACCGGACCCGCAGAGGAACGATCGGGACACCTGTCGTCGGAACCAGAACCGGAGCCGCACGGGAGCGATCCACACCGCACGCTTGGGAACAGAGCTGTATGGATCGAGCTATTGGAGCTACTGAGATTCGTTGTAGCGGACATCGGGACGAAGATCATCAATGCCGGCCAACGCATCATTGGGGTATGTGAGTCAGCGCTGATATCTATGAATGGCCATTATTATTATGTGTGCGCACACAAAGGTTCAAACTTAAATCCAATGCATTGGTAGCAGACT
>NW_006803432.1:0-1405 GCF_000485575.1 Poecilia formosa
CCTATTTCCTTAGCTTCTGCTCACCCGTTCCTGTTCTGTCTGGATTTTTCTTCCCTTTCTCTTCGTAGCCACTTCTCAGGGTCCATGCTGCTGTCTTTTTTTTTCCTCCCACCTTTATCTCTCTTCCACATACATCGTTTTTCTCACCCCCTCCCTGCTCTCAATCCATACTCACCTGTCCTAGAAATCCCCTGATGCACTGTGTGTGTATGCTTCATATGCGAATTTGCGCACTCTGTTTTGCACGCGTGTGTTCACGTTGGCCTCAGCAGACTACATGCCTGAAGATGATAAAACACCGTAGATACCCCCCTTTGGCTTTGGAGTAAAGCTGTAGATACCGAAGATCTTCCACATCCTTTTTTTTTTTTTTTTATCTTGCTGTAAATTATTTGCAATTTACACACCTTGCTATCACATCCTGCACAACATTTTTGCTGTTTATTGAAATAAATTCTCAGTTGAGTTTTGAAAATAACCACGGATGTAAATTTAGGACATTTGATGTTTGAAGTGTATATTCATATATTTTTGTGTAGTAACGCAGTTGGATGGACTGAAGAGCAGAGTCTCCAACGCTATTAGCTTTGACTTCACTTTCACAAGAAATCTTGTTTCACCTCTACAATGCTTGATAGATTGCTTTATATTTTCACTGAGTTGCGTGTGTATGTGTGTGTGTGTGTGGCATGTATAGGTTTCAATCTAATCAAGTCCGTTCCTTTATTGGCGCGCCCTTCTTTCTGAATTTGGTTTCAAAAGCTGCTGATCTTATAACACCTTGGCATTTATGTTTCGTAGTTTATTACACCTGTCAGTCAAACGCAATAGTGTGCAAATATTGTTGTGCTAGCCTTCCCATCTGCCTATTGAGGTTCTTTGCATTAGCATCTCTTGTGTCCTGTGTCCATATGGTATAACATTGCATACTTAGTCGTAGGATTGACCATGAAAATCTCTCCCAGACTGCAGGTATGTAATATCACTGTGTATTAACTGCGGGCTCTGGGGCCGTGGCTGTGACATTGATCGATTGTAGACCCCTCTCTGTCCTCCCTGAGATTGAACTGTTTTCACGTCTCCACCGCTCCCTCCGCTTCTCTGCAAAGATCACAGTGGGGAGGATCAACTGCAGCTTTGCCGATAACTCTCAGACCTCGGCTTCTGTGGGCAGCGTTGTTACCCGCTCTGTGTGTTTTCTACAGCACTTCTTCATGTACCTCTGATATCGTTCAATTGCCACCACATTTGCACTTTGCCCACCATGTAGGTCTGTACATGCGAGCTGTTTGTTTCCTGCTCCTCGTGAGCTGGTGGTCTGGCCTGTCAACGAGTCAACCTGCTACAAGTGATGGGCTGGCGCGCTGCCTGTCCCCAATACTCTTGTTGCCTCCCCCTCATTTCC
>NW_006803433.1:0-1405 GCF_000485575.1 Poecilia formosa
TCTTCTTGCATTTCTAAGACATTTTTTCTGGTAAGATTACATCTTTTTTCTGCTAATGTTAAGATTATAGTCTCGCAATTAAAACTTCTAGTATCTATTACTTGAGTAAAACTTCTCTCAAAAGATTTTATTGCTAAGCCATCTGTCATAGGAATGACGTTGGAAATAAAATCCACTTTTTGAAAATATTTTCTACCGTTTGTATCCAGAGTTGGGTGGTAAATATCTACATTCACTTGAGTAACTTTTTTTTTTTAAATTTATATTTTTAGGAGTATTTTACTACGTTGTACTTTTTACCTTTACTTGAGTAATTTATTTCTTGACTACTTTTTACTTTTACTTGGGTAAAACTATGTTGAAGTAGTGCTACTCTTACTTCAGTACAGTTATTTAAGACTCTGCCCACATCTGTTTGTATCTCTGTATCAAAATAAAATCGATTGAGATCAGATCTGGAATGAAAAAATTAGAGATTTTATTGCTAAGCCATTTCGTCCAGCTCCGTTACTGAACATGTTTAAAATATTCTTGAGCGTAGCTTTGGCTGTCACGTCTCTTGTCAAACCGCAGAGCTTCAAGACACTTCAGGAAACGTAATATCTGTAAACACTGCTGCTCACTTCAGATTTACAGGCGCCTCTTCCCAGACTTGTTGCTGTGTGTATGTTGTTAATTAAGACATCACAATGCTTTACAGTTCACTGCTCAGCTGGAGCCGGGGGGCTGTAATTCCAGTTAGTCAGGGATCAGATGGAGGTCACTGCTGCGCACCACGAGCCCCTCCGAGCCCCTCCGGACTTTATCCCCACTAATGGGGTCTGTGAGGGGGAATCCCCGGGGTCGGCGGGATTAGGATACCTGGCCTCGCTCCTGTCCATGTGAGCCGCAGCGAATCTGCTGGAGGAGTCTTCATGTGTCTGGAGGAATGACAAAAATCTGGCTGGAGGCATATTAGCATTAGCACGCTGTGACTGACAGGCAGAGTCCGCTAGTTACATTTACTCTGTTACATTTACTCGAGTAACTTTATTATGAAGTATTTCTACTTTTACTTGAGTAAAATGTTTGGATTTTTTACTCCCACTGAATAAAAAAACAATCATGTTTTAACCAAAAATTCACCACACGCAGACACACACCTGCAGTTTTTGTTAAAGTTTCAGAAGCTTTTTTCATTGAAAAACAAATTTGTAAAACATATTTTACCTGATTCTATGTGTGTATTATTGACATTTTCATCCTTAAAATACCAAAAATTCCACTTAACTTTATATTCTGGTTCATCTGATGATGTAATTGTTAAATAATTTGATCAGTTCCTGAGTAGACTTTTCACCAAATACTTTTTAACTCTAATTTGAGTAATTTCTTGACTACTTTTTACTTTTACTTGGGTAAAACT
>NW_006803434.1:0-1404 GCF_000485575.1 Poecilia formosa
GTGATACTGCCCTCCTGGAGATTCTAATTTTATGGCCTCCTGTCCTCTCTGATAACACAACAGGAGCCTCAGTGAGAGTTCCCTTTTGAGCTGTATTTTCCTTCTTGTACTTTGAATACTTACCCATCAATAGTTTAGTTTTTAAATCATTAACACAAACCTGTTCAAAATTAAGAAATTTGTTCAAAATGGCAATGCTCATTATACCTTTGACACATGCGTAAGATTAACTGTATTAAACACTAAAAATAATCATTTTTCCTCACCACAGTGCGCCACAATAAAGCTACTGTAGAAGCCTAAATTCAATTTTAGTTCATTCAGACCTTTACGATAAATTATGTCTATATTTCTTATGGTAATTTGTTTATTTGGATAAAAATTATTAAAAGTTAAATCTCTATTGCATACTAATTTGTTATACTGGACTATACTAAGGCCTTCTTGTAAATTTGCATATGTGTGGCGCACGATAAGTCACGTAATGTCCAGTCCAATAATATATATCCATCAATGTTGCTGTCTCGCGCTCTGTCTCTCGCATTTCCCGCTACTCAGCAGTAGGTGTCAGGTTACATTGTGTTGCATTTAATGTTGTCGGAAAAAAGAGTTTCATGCGCTTAATGTCCGATTTGCCATAACTATTTATTGAATTGGTTGTCGCTAGCTGGGGTGGCAACAGGGGTGGCAAGGCTCTCGTTTGGGGTGGCAACTGCCACCCCAGTAGATCCACCCCTGCATCTACCTATATGATGGATAGGTTTATAGATATATAGGTTTCTGTCAATGGATATCCATCCATCCATCTATCCAGGCAGGCAGGCAGACATACATTAATGAAAGAATGACAGGTAGGTTAGGATAGATAAATATGGCACACCCACTAGAAGGAAACAAATGCACCCGGCTGAGAGGTTCGGGCGACTATGCTCTTTTGTTCCAAGCGCGAGCCGAGAGGTTTGCAGAAGATTTACTCCAAGCAGAGACAAGTTTTGAGCGCGAGATTGAAGGTTTGGGAAAGCACAGTGCATATTTGAAAGAAAGCATGTTTTGAGTACAAACATTACACGTTTTGAGAAAAGAAGACATGAAATCCTGCTTTCAGACTGAAAATGTGTACTCTCGAATTATGGCAGAAAAATCCCCCACACCTTCGAGACATTTTTATTTTTCAAATAAAAATCTTAACAGTGTGGCATGTGTTTGTATTCGGTGCCCCTTTCTCTAATTTCCTCAAATCTACAGGATTTAGGCTTATAGATGTCTTTCTGTCAATATCACTGAGCTTGAGCCATTTTACAAGGAAGAATGTTCCAGAGTGCAGGGATGCCGTAATGCCCCTTTTCCACTGGCTCGGCACGGCATTACTGGGCTCGCCCTAAGCGCTTTTCCACCAGCTTTTTT
>NW_006803435.1:0-1403 GCF_000485575.1 Poecilia formosa
GTTGGAAGGAAGGAAGGAAACCTTTGGCCATAGAGACTCCATCTGAAACTGAAAGCACAGTAAAGACCCTAACATTAACAAATCAGTGATGACTTTAATACCATTATTTTGCAGTAACAGAAACATTTAAGTATTTTAAAACTGAGCCCTTTGTGATACTAACAGAGAATTGAGTTTAGACAAAAAAAATGCACAAATGCTGTGTTGTTGAAATAAAGTTTAACCTTGTGTGTCTGAATGAAAACATGTGCCTGAAAACATCTGATGCTCACCTAGTTGGCGACCCTGGTGACGTGGACCAGCTGGTGGACAGGCAACCATTTTCTGCTCAGTTTTCTTCTCTGAGCCTGCTGCAGTGACAAAAATACAAAAACAAAGACTTGAATGAAGTGGGTACAGTCAAAACTATGGACATATGAACATATTTGTTATTCCTTCTACTGGGAAACATTTGTGTAAACAGACTCTTTGCATGTGTTATTGTTACCATCGTGAGGAAGAAGTTTGGATGGAGACAGTGTAAGCATAACTCTTTCCAGTTCTTCATCAGCTTCCATTTCTTAAAAAAAAACAACAAAAAAAAGTTTCTCGAATTTTCATATTTTGGCACGATTTCTGAAAGATACAGTCTCACACAGACAACAAACCTGAAGGATAAGAAGAAGCTGAAGGGAGAGATTGCTCTGAAGCACTCTGGGATGTTCTCTGTTGAAGGTACTGCTGCAGCCTATACATCTTGCTTCCTGGAACACAATTTCTTTGTAGGATGAAGGTGGCATATCCATCTGCCCGGTTCTCCCAGATCTCCCTCCAGGTCTTCTTTGAATGAACTCCAAAGCCAACTAGGTTTTCATCAACCTCCACAACAGCTTCAGGTTCAGAAGACTTTTTAGAGAGGTATTCAAGAAGCTCGACTATCTCTGAAAAGCTTCTGCAGTACTCCAGAAAAGACAGAAGGTTTTCTTTTTTAGGACCCTCTGGATTAAACTGTCCAGCTCTCTCCTCTTCCTCAACTTTGTGGATCAAATACACAACATATCCGATGTCATTTTCAAGAATCCAGCGGAAGGAATTCCCCTTATACTTCCCAAACTGGACCAAATACTCCCCCAGCAATTCCTGCCTATCGGAGACATCGCCACCTCTCAAGAAAACAATGGAGCGAGCGTTCTCTTTAACCTTGTCTTCTCTGAGAGCAGGCAACCTCTCTTGGATATTTGGATTGTTCTTGATTTTTTTAGCTTCGTCTGAGGGATCTTGCCTCAGATAGCCATGAGGCCCTCTCCTGAAGTTCACCTCTACCTTTCCGGGAAACACAAGTTTTCTCTTCATCCTAAGAGACATCAGACAATAATGACACCACACCATAATGTGTTGATCGACCACATAATGTAAATCATTTA
>NW_006803436.1:0-1402 GCF_000485575.1 Poecilia formosa
TCTGAATTTTAGGACATTCCCACAAACAATGGAGAAGAGTTCCTTTTTCAAACAAACATTTAGGGCAAGTATCTGGAATATCACTGGACATATGATGAAGCTTAACTGGTGTTATATAGGTTCTCATAAGCCATTTATATTGCAAAAGTTTAAATCGTGTGTTTATCGTTTGTTTTTGTGCTTTTAAACAGGCCTGATTCCAGTCTTCCTCATCTATATCTTCGAAAGTATCTCGCCTCCAAGCATCTAACTTAACTATTGCTGAATCTCTAGAGGAAAGCATTAACAAATTATAGAACTCAGAAAGAAGACCTTTCCCTTTTGAATCTCCAACACACACCTCTTCTATTTTTGTTAAGGGTGGAATGTCAACTATTTGTTTCAGTTTTGATGACATAAAGTTTTTCAATTGCAAGTATTTAAAAAAATGTTTCGGAGGTATTAAATACTTCTTACATAGCTGATCAAAAGTAAGTAACTTGCCATCAACATATAGATCTTTAATTTTCTGAATGCCTTTGGTTTTCCATAATTTAAATCCTCCATCATTTTTTCCTGGGATGAACTTGTCATTACCCCAAATTGGGGTAAATTGTGATAGCTCTGGACGCTCACCTACATGTTTATGTGCTGCATGCCAGTTTATAATCGTATTTTTTAAAAAGGGGTTTTTTGTGGTCTTTTTTAATGTCTTTAGGTCCGAAGAATATAGGAAGGTATTTAAGGGGAAATCTGGAACAGATTGCTGTTCAATATCTACCCAGGCTGGAGGTGTCGTTGGGCAAAAGTAATGGGTAGCTGATGTTAGTTGGGCAGCCATATAATACCATCTGAGATTAGGGACTTGAAGTCCACCTCTTTCATAGGGTAGATAGAGTAGTTTTAAACGGAGTCTTGCTTTTCTATTACTCCAAATAAATTGATTAAATAGTTTGTCCAGACTGTCATAAAATGAATCTGACAGCGGCAATGGAAGTGTTTGAAAATAATATAAAAATTTGGGCAAGATTGTCATTTTTAATAAATTTATTCTACCTATCATAGATATAGGCAGGTTTGACCATCTATTTAGCATTTCTGTGACTTTTTCCACAAGGGGATTATAATTTGTTGCGCTTATTTCATTAAGAGACGGGGTGACCTTAATGCCCAAGTATGTAAAACCTTTTGTTGTTGTTTTAAATGGAGTATTCACAATAGGACTTCTCCTTTCTTCTTCATTAAGAAACATTAACTCTGATTTCGAATTATTAATTGTATAGCCTGAAAATTCACCAAATTCTTTTATTAGATGTAATAATTTAGGAATACTGATCTTCAGATTACTCATGAAAAATATAATATCATCAGCAAACAGGGAAATGAGATGATCTCTTCCTCCGATTCTAATACCAGATATTCC
>NW_006803437.1:0-1400 GCF_000485575.1 Poecilia formosa
TTGGATGCAGGTAATGTTAGCTAAAAGATGACTAGCTAATATCAATACAGAACCTTAAGCTTAACAAGTACCTTGTAGGCTACCGATGTTACACGTACATTCATTTTGCCCCAAAAAGAGCCCCCCGCAAAAAGACATAATTGAACCTGACAGCTATTTGTAATCCATAGGGGGGGGGGGGATGTTTGCATTGTTATAATTGTTATAATTTTGCATTTGTATTGTACAAATATGTTTGAATGCAGTGAATCCTAAAGAAGTTCCACAATTATTCAGTATTATAATAATAATGTTTTTCATGCTTTTTATGTTCCTCGCTATTAAGTAGTTTACTTTTCTATATGCCAGAGCTCCTGAATTAATATAGATTTGTTTTCATGTTTAACAGAGAAACTGTTAATGTGAAAGAAACTGAAAGAGTTTATTTGTACCTGATTAACATGTAAAATATATCCTACCTATGAAAACATGTAAAGTTATTATTTATCTCAATTCCTCTCTAAAAACCAGGAAGATGAAAATCTAAATGTTATTGAAATGATTCTTGGTGTTGTGGACAATGGACTGTAAATAAAGACAAAATATTGACTATTTTCATAAGTAGAAACATGAAACCAGGTGAAACTGACATGTTCTTCATCAATGCACTAATTTAATGTAATTTGTTAAGGCTGGTTTTGGTTTTGTCATTTTCTCTGTTAGTTTCTATCAGTTTTGGTTTGTTCCATTTTCACTTCAGTTCTTTCTAGTTTATGTTTATTTCTAGTTATTGTTTGTCTCTCTGGTTTACTTCTGCCTCTTTAGTTCTTTAATGTTAGACGTGTTCCTGTTTCATGTCCTCTCCCTCGCCCACTGTGCTCCTCTCTCTCTCTCTGTCCTCAGTTTGCCTCCTGCTCCCTCCACTCACACCTGCAGCTCGTTGCTCATCAGTCTGGCTCTCATGTTCAGCTTCAACCTCCCCGGTATTTAAGCCTTTTTTCTTTCTTTCTTTCTTTCTTTCTTTCTCACTCACTACTAGCAGCCAGTGACGAGCTGCAGAAGGCAGCGTTTGGTTTCCCTTAGTGATGGGAAGATGAGACGTCATGTATCGTTTCGACCCATAGCAAAACTGTATTGATTACCAGGATATACTTGAGGCTGACGGTGTGACGTCATCTCAGCAGTCACGTGACTTCAGCGAAAGACGTCCAGTCAAACCTTTCTATTTCATTTCTGCTTTATGTTTCATTAATAGAACAGAAAAACTAAATATTTAGAGGGAGAAAATATAATCAGTTAAACAGGATCGTTTCTTTAAATAGACCGTATTTCCCATCTATTTTAAATTGAGTCTGACTTCTTCTGACTTTTACTTTGGTCCCTGAACGTCTCTGAGTTTTATTTTCACTTTCCTCATTTTG
>NW_006803438.1:0-1399 GCF_000485575.1 Poecilia formosa
CTGTCTAATCGTCAGTAATATAATAGCGCTGCATAAATCATAAGATATGGCGACATGTAAAATAAGCAGCGCTTCGCTTTCACAGACGGTGGGGACTTCGTCCAACTTTTAGCGTCACTTGGAAGGAAAGCTTAAAGAAAGGTAAGATCTGTGGACGTGATGCTAGCAAAGCTAGCTGTACTGAGACACATGTTGCATCTGCGATGAAAAAAAGTTGTCACCAAAGTCTGCATTGATATGACATTCAGGAACGATCCGATTCTTCTGGACGGATCTTTACTGATTAAATTTATTTCAGCTCTAAGTATTTAATATCTAGGTGTTTTATGGGAATGTGGATTTTTCAGATCAATTTGAGAAGCAATTTTGATAGGTAAAACTTAATTTTTTTGTGTCTCGTAGCGCGGGGTGCTGGTCTTGACTTGGTCTTGACTACAACTCTGCTACTGGCTCCTTGGTTGCATGTCCTCCCCCACCTTTCTGTTGGATTTCTTTAAAAATAAAAGCTACTAGTGGCAAAAAAGTGAAGTTCATGCTATATTAAGACAGGAGACAAGATGTTTCCATCCCTGAAATTATGATGCATAGAATCACATATCCAAGTCTAAACTGTTTTACAGAGTAAACATAATAAAAACATGCTTTATCTGTGGCATTGTTCATTAAAATGGCACATTACTGATATATTAAAATTAAATACGATCGGTTCACTTAATGATATTATATTAGGGATTAGGTAATGCATTCAGCAAGTACTTTTACTTTTAATACTAAGTATTTTTAAAAGCCATTACTTTTTTACTTGTACTTAAGTACAAATGTTAATGTGGTAGTTTTACTTTTACTTGAGTACATTTTTGTCTGTTTATTTGTACTTTTACTTAAGTACATTTTTTGAGTACTTTCTCCACCACTGATTATTACACAGCATGAAGGAATCACGTTGAACCAGGCCAACATGTCACTATTTGTTAGGCACATTTCCGCATCAAATATAAGTTGCACATTTACAAAATGGAAATACTTTCTATTCATGAAGGTACACTCATTTCCAGATTGTGTTCTTAAATGAATATTAGTGCAGTCAATGACTCTGATCACGTTAGGAAGTGCGCTCATTGCTGCCAATTGCACCTTTCTTCCTGTTTAGCTGCAGAATGGGGGAACCTTGTGTATATGAGCAACATCTCAGCCTGTTATCCATTTCCCACTAAAGTGATTCAATGCAAGGAATCCCAGCATTGGGAAAACTTGAACTGGTAAAGTTCAGGTCTGCGCAGAGCTCCAGCATGATGGTCCAGGGCAATCTGAAGTGACTTGACAAATCCGTCATCATGCGCCAGCAGGTCAGACTGATCTCTAAACGCGCTCACTCTGAATCCTTTTATTGTCCTCCAGC
>NW_006803439.1:0-1399 GCF_000485575.1 Poecilia formosa
CAGTGATTCTTGAGAATAGGGACAAAATGGGTTTTAATTTTCCCTTTTTTTTGTTATTTCTCAACCTTATGTATGCAAATATGACAAATAATGTTTAGGAAATGTAAAGATGCTAAGGTACAGGCTCCCAGTTGCAATTACATTTTTAATCAACCTGACCTAGAACGTTGTCATCACAATCTGACAAAAATAAATAAAAAATAATTTTTAATGACCCTATTAGTGATATTTTTACTCATTTTACAGACAATGCTTCTCAAGAAACAAAAGAAATATTATTTAAAACCAAAAACAACAAAAAGTCCATCTGACGGAGTTGACATAAAACTGATTGTGGTGACAAACTAGTGAATAAAATGAAAAACCTGATACATGTGAAGTAATGCAATTTATGTAAAATACATTAAAATGAATTAATTGCACATTTAAGTGAAATTTTACAACAATTTCACTGAAAGAGTCAAAAAAAACTCTGATGGAGTTGACGTCTGACGGAGTTGAAAAAAAAGCCAAACTACCTCAATTTATATGATGTTATTCTGAAGGAGGCCATATTGTAGCTCATCAGGACCATGAAATCTTTACAGTTTACCAGAAATAAGCTTTTATTTCACAAAATTTCTTCAAAGCTTTGTAAATTATCAGTTACGGAGTTGACACATCATGGTTGTGACAAGCAACTTAGGAATAAAACAGAAGAAAAAACTAAAGAATAACTTAAGCTAACCGGAGCTAACTAGCCCTCTTAGCAAAGGAAGAAAAAAGACGACGTCATGGGGTCCTCAGAAGTTCTGGTGCCCCCAATAATGCCTGATTTTTTTACATTCTTTTCATTTCTGACGGTGTTTTCCAACTCCACAAATTTCTGTGGAGTTGGAAAATATATAAAAATGCTTTTTAATTCAATTTATTGATACCTCTATAATTATTTATATGACTACTTATACTTAATTGTCATAATATATCATTTTAGTATTTCTTTAATTATTTTAAACTATTATAATGTATTGAGTTCTGCTCCAGGCATCATCCACCAACTACAATGTTTAAAATAAAATAAAAAAATATTCAGCAAATACCAGGAAAATATACATTGTTGTGCTCACATGACCCAGGTTGGTTGAGTCAGATATTTGAAAAAATTATATTTTGTGTATATTTTATTCAAATTTTGTGCTTTATCCATAGGACCTGTTTTGTCCCTATTCTCAAGAATCACTGACATACACACACACACACACACACACACACACACACACACACACACAGTGCTGCCCCACCCCAACTTGTTGTTGCAGGACTCAGCTGGTTGCCTGGCTGCTAAGAAGGCTCCAAGGCGATTTCACCCACAAAATTAAAAGATAAATTTAGGGTTTTAGAAATATTTCCAGTTGAAAAA
>NW_006803440.1:0-1398 GCF_000485575.1 Poecilia formosa
GACTAAGCTGTACTTGTACAATTCATTATGTTAAAATCAGTGCTCAGTGTTAAATTAGCCAAAAATGCTAATGTTAGCGTGAAGGCTATCAGTAGCATGTGGGGCATCACTAGCATGTTGTCTGTCATTGACTTACTCCATTGAGTATACTAAACATGGCAAATAAGTAAGAAAATTTTGAAACTTTCAGTAAGCTTAATTTAATGAGCACACTAATTCAATGTGTAACTGTGGTTTGTTTAAACCAGTCACATAAAGCCCAAAAGAGCAATTACCTGATGTGAAAAATGTCGAGGCTTTTATTTTGAAATTGTCAGTAAGCTTCATTTTAAATGGCCACACTAATCCAATGTGTAACAGTGGTTTGGTTAATCCAGCTATATAATGTCCAAAACAGCAAGTAGTTCTAAATGCCAGCTCAGCCCTTCTCTGTAATAATTGAGTGTTCCACCATGTTGTAGTTCTGACCTTCTGCTCTCTGTCAGTTTTGATGAAAAAAGCAGTCCGAACAACTGCTTCCTGTTCAGGATCCGTAAGGCCGATCCAAAAACCGTTTGAAGCATATGAGAGGGCTATTTGTCATCTCCAATACTTCCGCGATTCATATCTGTAGCTCAATCACAGTAATAGCAGTGATGAAAGAAAGATGGTGTGCGCTGAGCTCTGAAATTTTTCAGAAAAGTCTGAAAATGAATGGGTGAGAGCCTGAGGTTACTCTGTCACATGATTTCGCTCTGAAGCACCTTGACAGAAAACCGTCAGCCCTAGAGAAATTTTGAAAACATTTTACAGGAGCAGGCATGCGTATCAATGTCATGACTGACTTTCATATCAATAGAGCAAGTTTTGCAGCCATGAGAGCGATTACAAAATTATTTTGGGGTCAAAATTCAAACTCCGTTTCTCACTCTAAAAAAGAAGCAGTTGGTTTCAGTTACACTCTGCGTTTCGGCAGTTGGAAATTTCGTTCGTTTTTAACTTTTTACTTTGCCATTTTTACACAGAACCCCAATAAAAATAATAGCCCAGATGCCGGGATCAAGCCGCACATTTTGATACCTTTTTTGTGGGGTTTCTTGCAGCAGTACGAGCCGCATTAACGGTGACGGAAGAATAATAAATACTAGAAAAATTCCTGCAGAAATTTTGAGGGGCCTGCCAAAGTGTGCCCGTCGGTTTTTAATCCAGCGTTCTGATGCAAAAAATTAGCCTTAATGCTAAAGAAAGCTTCAATGTAGTTAATAACCTGTGGAGAGTCAGAAGCATGTGGACAAAGCTGTACTTGTACCATTCAGTATGTTGCATACGGTAAAATTAGTCAAAATGCTAATAATAGCATGAATGGTATCAGTAGAATGTGGGGTATCACTACCATGTTGTCACTCATTGACTCAGTCC
>NW_006803441.1:0-1398 GCF_000485575.1 Poecilia formosa
AAATTGGATTTGCGAAATGCTTACCATCTTGTCCGCATCCGGGAAGGGGATGAATGGAAAACCGCGTTCAAAACTCCGTTGGGCCATTTTGAATATCTGGTTATGCCATTCGGTCTGACGAACGCTCCAGCGGTTTTCCAATCTCTCATTAATGACGTGCTGCGTGATTTTCTGGATCAGTTCGTGTTCGTTTACCTGTTCCGGGACGTCCTTGGTCCCACGTGGCTCTCGATTTTGTTACCGGTCTGCCTCTTTCTAAGGGGTTCACGGTCATACTTACCATTGTTGATCGTTTCTCCAAGGCCTGTCATCTGGTGCCCCTTAGAAAATTGCCCACGGCTAAGGAAACTGCTCTTTTGCTTGTCAAACATGTTTTCAGGCTCCATGGGATTCCTACGGAAATCCTGTCTGATCGGGGGCCCCAGTTCGTCTCCAAGGTATGGAAAGATTTTTGTGGCGCGCTCGGGGCTAAAGTATCCTTGTCTTCTGGTTTCCACCCCCAGACCAATGGGCAGACAGAGCGCATGAATCAGGAGATGGAATCTACGCTTCGTTGTATGTGTTCCTCCAACCCCTCATCGTGGTCCTCCCATCTGCCCTGGGTTGAGTATGCCCATAATTGCCACATTTCCTCTGCTTTGGGTCTGTCCCCGTTTGAATGTTCTCTGGGTTATCAACCTCCCCTTCTCCCTTCAGACGAGCCTCAGAATGCTGTCACTTCTGTTCAACACCATATCCGTAAGTGTCAGCGCATTTGGAGGGAGGCTACTGCAGCTTTGAATCGGACGGCGGCCCAGAACCGCCGTTTTGCTGATAGAAAAAGAAAACCAGCACCTGTTTATTGCTCCGGTCAGAAGGTTTGGCTTTCGGCAAAAGACATTCCCCTCAAAGCTGCATCTAAAAAATTGTCTCCCAAGTTTCTGGGCCCTTTTGAGATCCAGGCTGTTCTGAACCCCTCGGCAGTTCGGCTCAAGCTTCCATCTTCCCTCAGGGTCCATCCGGTTTTTCATGTTTCCCTGCTCAAGCCTGTGAAGTCCTCCCCCCTTTGTCCTCCTATTAACCCCCCACCCCCGGCCCGTTGCATCGATGGGGGTCCAGCCTATACCATTAATAAAATACTGGATGTCCGTCGTCGGGGAAGGGGTTTCCAGTACCTGGTAGATTGGGAGGGTTACGGCCCAGAAGAGCGCTCTTGGGTCCCTAGGTCATTCATTTTAGATGAGTCCGTTCTTAGGAAGTTCCACGCCTCCAGGGTTTCTGGGTCGTCCAGACCGCCAGGTGGCGGTCATTGAGGGAGGGGTACTGTTAGGATTCGGGTCAGTGTGAGTGGTCTTTTCTATAGAGGATCTCGGAAGAGAGCTCTGACAGGCTGACGCACCGGCAGCTGATTCCAGATGA
>NW_006803442.1:0-1398 GCF_000485575.1 Poecilia formosa
CAGATTTCTGCTTGTCCTGCATTGGGATAAAATGGTTTTCTGGACACAATGAATCACATACCGACTAGTCCAATCCAGTAATACATATCAATTAGCAGCAGTATGAAATACATAAAAATAATTAACTATACTATATTAAGAAATTATATATAATCCTCAGTGCTACATGAAGCTCATTTTGAAACAATGCAAGTTAAAAACAATATTTTGCAACAAATAAATCAAGTAAATTAAGTTTAATGTTAGGTCTGTGTAAGCCAAATGTGAGAATGAGACATATTATATAATAGATAGATAGATACTGCATGCTGCCACCCCTGGAAAAATCCCTGGGAACCAGTTATACTATACTATATGTTATTACTATAACCAGTTATAGTAATTACCATATTAGTAATATCATATTACTAATATGGTAATATTAGTAATATGGTATTACTATAACCAGTTATAGTAATAACATATCGGCTCTGTGGGTCTGATATGGACTTGCTTAGTAAATTGTATGTTTTTATGTATTAATATTGCTGTACCTTGCTAAACTTGTCCCACCCAAGGCTTCTTAAGTTTTATTTGGTCTGCAGAGACCAAGTGGGTTTCCTGTAGAAATGCTATTTCTGTTTTTAGTTTTTTAAGGTGGGCAAAAATTTGTGCCCGTTTCACTGGTCCTCTCATGCCCTTTACATTCCAACTAGTAAAGCGAACTGCTGAGCCCTCCCCTCTTATATTGCTGTTACATACGTCAGCCATGACAATCTGATTTTATACCCTTCCCAGCCTAACAGCCCCTCCTGGCAGTGCATGGTTTCCTATCCACAATGTTCAAGCTTGTGAGAAAAATGAAGTAGAAAAAACAACACAAATCAGCTGCATGAATGAAAAAGGCAGCTCTGAACCCAACCCTTATTAGAACCCACCCCAACTGTATTCTTGCTTCTCTTGTCGAAGCCAACTGTTTTGAAGGTTTCCTAAAGACACAATGTGAGGAAGAAGTGGGAAATATCTTTAAGGAGAGACGGATTCACTGCTCAGCACAGATGAATCTTGCATCGGATTTTGGACTTAATCTCAGCTGCTGAATCACTCTGAAGCTACAACTCGTAGCTACATACATATCTATATATATGTATGTATATACATACATACATGCATACATATAAACATGTATCCAATATAATATACATTATTAATCATTATTTATTAGTGTTTGTATAGTTATATAAATATGTATTGATATTACTAAATAATTTATTAAATAAATTATGAACGGCTGTGTGCTTTGTAATATGCTCTTCATACATCGATATCAGAATATTCCATTCCTATTCTATTGTTATAGCCACTAAGCATATTTAAATATGATGAACTATGTATTAAAAACATACTTAAAAAATACAA
>NW_006803443.1:0-1397 GCF_000485575.1 Poecilia formosa
CTGAGCTACCGCACCTAAACGCCCCACAAAGTCTGACACAGTTGGTTCCAAAGCCCTATTGGCCCATGTTAGACGTAGAAGGCAGCTCTTCTCATGAACATAACGATGCAGCAGAAATACAGCGAGCAGAAAAGGGAGAAGCAAAAACAAACAAACAAACAAAAAAAAAACAAAGCAAAATATCTATTTTTCTTGACAAACACGTTTAGGGGAAATAAAAAAGAAAATATACATTACTTGACAGAAACTCGTGTAAGGAAAAGAAAAACTAAATACATATTTATGCTTTTATTTCTTATTATGTCGGCTTTGGTCCTCCATATGCTGTTCATGTATTGGAGAAATAATTAAATGTTGATGACATTTGAGGATATTTTTTAACTATTTTTAGTGGAATCCTTTATGTGGCCCAGTCTCACCCAGACTCTGCCTCCAGTGGCCCCTGGGTAAATTGAGTTTGTGACCCCTGCTTTAAACCTTTCTCCTTTTCTTTTCTCCTTTCTTTTCTTTTGGGCATATATGTAACGTGTCCATTAAATTTGATTTAAACCCAAAGCAATTTCTAAATGTGTAAATGTAAATCTTTTCTCTGATCTGCCATAATTACAATTTACAATGCATATCATCAAAAGTCTAGCCGTCATTTACAGCAGAACGTTCCTCTACAGCAGTAACTTTTTCCTGTGAGGGCCACATAACTTTTCTCTTCTCTGGTGGGGGGCCGGAAATTGTTGACGGGGGCACGGGGGGGAGGGCGTTTCTCAATTGATTTTTTACCCAGAAAGCACATGGGCAAAAACCATGAGTGAAACGGTCACTGGGATTAACTAGTATATATTCCATTGAGGGAATGTAATTATAATATATTAATTTCTCATATGTTAACATAAAGGCTCGTTTTGAAGAATAAGCTGCTACTTACAGGCATTGCTCTGAAGAATACAACCTGGAATGCGGCGTTCATAACAGACATGTGTTCATCTGCTCTACCGCTAGCAAACAACCGTACTGATTAAATAACATAAAAGTCAAGCAGTTCCCTAAAAGTCCAACAGATGGCAGCAATGCGCCATGCAAAACAAAACACCCACAGTTAACAGGACACACTTCCTGCTAAAGAGCCCCCTGGTGGTTGAAGAAAAATCCACATATAAACCGGAAAATACAATAAATGAAAAAAAAATCTGAATGCTCTCTGGTATTGTTCAGGGGGCCGGACCAAATGTGGAGACGGGCCGGATCGCGGGCCGTAGTTTGGGGACCCCTGTTCTAAGACCATATAGGATCACTTAAGAGATATTAAGAGATCTTTTCAGGCACTCTGATATAACATGAACTTAAGACAAAGACTTCTTTTTTATTTCTCCCAGAGGACCTTTCCACTAGAAGAGACAAGC
>NW_006803444.1:0-1395 GCF_000485575.1 Poecilia formosa
TAATTCAGAAATTAAAGTTAATGAATTTAACAACAAGAGACAAGCTGTATAAACATTGTTTTTTTAAGTCCATTAATCTTGAAATGTGAGTTTTAACTTAATGCTGCGATTAAATTTATTTCATTAAAAAAACTGCCCTCACCTAGTTAAAGAGCCCACATTTCTCTATTACTTTTACTTACAACATCAAGTTAAAATAATTACTTATTTTACTTTAAACTATTGGTTTCATATTGTTTTATCATTTATTGAGCATATTCTGTTTCCTATCAGGAACAGACTTCATGGTTGACTGAATATAATAATAAATCTAAATGATCTTTAATGCTTAAAAATGAAAACCACAACCAGAAATATATGATGGATAACAGAAAACGACTTTCTATGCACCACAAATCTGGAACAAATCTCCAGAAAATGGCAAAGGAAACAAGGAAACAAGAAAGAAAGAAAGAAAGAAAGAAAGAAAGAAAGAAAGAAAGAAAGAAAGAAAGAAAGAAAGAAAGAAAGGTGGAAGCAGAGGATAAAGCAGGCAGGTGTTCCTGTTAGCCCTCCTCTGCGCCCCAGTTGAACAGTTTATTTGCTCGAGGGTCAAAGGAGGTCATCAGTCTGTTAGGCCTGCAGTTTAGTGTCGCCTTTGATTAATAACAACTGGAACTTTGCTCACATATTTGCTGTATATTTGCTTTATGATTTTGATGATGACATTTGGCAAAATACGATGTTTATTACTTATTTGATTAGTGACTATATGACAGTTTTATGATGTAAAACACTTTGATCTGCCTTGTTGCTGAAATGTGCAAAGATACAAATAAACTTGACTCATTCAAATGGATTAAAAGTTAACTAAAATGCCTCAGACAGTGAATAGCCTTAGTAAAATCAAAACAGGTGTGATTACTGTAACGATTCTTTAGCCTAATAGAACAATTACCTTAGTCAAACTGAGATGTCTGCCTAACTTTCCTCTCCTACCGCTGCTGCATCATCCTGTCTCATCACCAATGTCCTCAGCCAATCAGAACTCTTGTTAGCGACCAAAATCACTGTCTGCCTGAGTCATCTTTTTGACTTATGCAGACAAAGATACATGTAGTGCCAGCAGAGCCCTGTGTGAGAAACTGAGCTCTGCTGACCACAAATGAAGCATCAGCTCTTCTCTTTGAGTCATTTGGTAAACTAGTTCACATTTCTTCTACTCAGACAGTAAATGTGCTTTCAGGAACTGTGTGTTTGAACTTTTGATCACATTTCTGCAACAAAGTATGATGAAGTAGTGTAAGAGTTGGCCAACGATAACAAAATTTTACCAAGAATATTTGATCTCATTTCTAGTCCAAACAATTTCTTTACACTTAAAATAATAGCAATGTCAACAAAGTGTTTTAAAAC
>NW_006803445.1:0-1395 GCF_000485575.1 Poecilia formosa
GGGTTACTGGCACCCATCACCATCTGCGGAAGGGCTCTTCTAAGAGAACTAGCTACTGATCAGAATGAATGGGATAACCCACTACCAGAAGAAAAGCGTGAAAAATGGGAATCCTGGAGGGATTCACTACAAGACCTGAAGCAGCTTCATATTCCTCGGATGTACACTCAGACCTCACTTGGTTCAGTGGTAAAGACTGAATTGCACGTGTTCTCAGATGCATCAAATAAGGCTATTGGGGCTGTAGCTTACCTGAGAGCAGTTCAAGAAGAGGGACAAATTGAGGTGGGTTTTGTTATGGCCAAGGCTAAACTTGCCCCTCAGTCTGAGCCTACAATCCCCAGGCTTGAACTGTGTGCTGCAGTCTTGGCTGTAGAAATGTCAGATCTCATTCAAGAAGAGTTGGATGTGAAAATAGATGAAGTCAAGTTCTATACTGACAGTAAAGTGGTTCTTGGCTACATATGCAATGAGTCAAGACGATTCTATGTCTATGTCCACAATAGAGTGATGCGCATTCTCCAGTCCACAAGGCCAACTCAGTGGAACTATGTGTGCACAGACGAGAATCCAGCTGACCATGCATCATGGTCTGTGCCTCCATCAAAATTAGCACAGACTTCATGGTTCACCGGACCCTCTTTTCTTTATCAATCATTTGAAGGCAATCAGTATACAGGTCAGAGTTTTGAACTGGTTGAACCACAAAAGGACAGTGAAATCAGACCACTAGTTCAGACCTGTTCTACTGTTGTAGAAAAGGCACCCCTTTCTACAGATCGCTTCAAACGGTTTTCATCTTTTAGCTCCTTGTTGAGAGGAGTTGCATATTTGATCCACATGATGAAATCATTGAAGCGTTCCAACCACAGGAATGAGTGTGTAGGTTGGCATAAATGCAACTTACCCCGTTGTGCTGAAGAAATAGCTCAAGCCAAAAAAAGTCATCCTAAAAGCAGTGCAAGCAGAAGTTTTTGCAAAAGAAAGGTCAGCTTTACTGGCTAAGGAAACTGTGTCTGTAAATAGCCCTTTGCAGAAGCTAAGACCAGTCTTAGAGGATGACCTGATTTGTGTTGGCGGCAGGCTGAAGTACTCAGAACTGACACCTGCAGAGAAGAATCCTGTAGTCCTACCTAAAAATGATCACGTGTCATTCCTTCTATCAAGATATTACCATGAACAGGTTCACCACCAAGGTCGTCATCTAACTGAAGGAGCCATAAGAGCAGGTGGCTTATGGATATTGGGAGGCAAGTCTCTTGTAAAATCACTTATCCATAAGTGTATAACTTGTCGTAAACTACGTGGGAAGATGGAGGAACAACAGATGGCGGATTTACCACCAGAGCGACTTAAAGTTTGTCCTCCTTTTACCTATGTAGGTGTGGATGTTTT
>NW_006803446.1:0-1395 GCF_000485575.1 Poecilia formosa
ATGGGGCCCCAGCCTCCATGGGGCCCAAGCCTCCATGGGGCCCAAGCCTCCATGGGACCCCAGCCTCCATGGGGCCCAAGCCTCCATGGGACCCCAGCCTCCATGGGGCCAAATGTGGTCTTGGGGCCCTCTAGTTCTGCTAACAGTGTGGACCGGCTGCAGTCAGCAGTCTGATCATCAGGTCTTTCACACACCTGCTATAAACTGATTGCATCTCTGGCTGTTTACATCATATACATGTAGGACACATTTATTGGCCAACTGGTTTATCCACCAGTCGATTTCTGGGCGCTGATTTCCTTAATTTTGGGGGATCGTAATCGGCCGATACTTACATGTGAAGCTGATCTTTATCAGCAAAGGTTATAACTCAGCCTCTGTCCTCTTCTGCTCTGCAGTGAGAGGTTTGACTGACAGACCAACAGGTCTGAACCTTTACAGTTAACAATATTCACCCACTGTGGAAACTCAGTGACTTTTGTTAAGGAAGAAATTTGTAAATAAGTTAACTTTGGAAAAAGTTTGGCTCTCTCTTCCTCTGGATCCCAGCTCCTCTCGGCGAGCCGCGTGTAGCCACAAGGAAAACAACGTGTGTTGACGTCACAGAATTACAGAGTTTAATCCAATATAAGACAACGCATAAACTTACACAGAAACTGCAGAACAACGGAGACATACATTCATTTACCTGACAGACTTGGAAAAGAAGGAAAGAAAGAAAAGCAAAGACGTGCAAAGACATCTTTGGAGAATTGCAAGAGCAAATCTGATCTGTTACTTCTGTGTAGAAAGTTTTATCCTCTTGTATTTAATTTATTCAAATAAGGCGTATCTTTGCTCCTCCAACCAGGAGCTATCTCTGACCCTCTATCTGAAGCCAGAAACCCCTGCCGTGTTTACGGCCTTTCACAGATGAGTGTGAAAAGCTACAACTTCTCCTGTATTGTTTTCCCACAGACAAAAGGCAGTTCAAACGATCCTAGCAAACCATCTGCTGGAACTACAGGTAACATAAAGGTCAAAAAGTCAGAATATGTTACTAAATTCAAAACCACAATTAGGTCATTTGAATCAAGACATGTTAAGTTTTAAAACTAGCTTATTTTAAATTTATTTTCTCAACACTTTCTTGCTATATTTAGCAACATTTCAGACAAAAAAAAATCCATATCAGCCAAAACCAAAATCGGCAGCTCAGGCTTTTTAAAGATCGATAACCAGGGATCGGCCAGAAAACTGCAATCGGTGCAGCGCTACACACACATTCATGACATTCTCTGATTAAATACAAAATAAAAAATAAATTTTTACTGCTAAAAACAATTTTAGAAAACACAATATGATCAATTTTGTAATTGACAGGACCCCAATTTTTTTTATTTCTATGAAAAAAAA
>NW_006803447.1:0-1394 GCF_000485575.1 Poecilia formosa
ATAACGGCAAGTGTCAGCGGAAGTGCCAGTATAAGGTGCCGAAGTCAGCCGAAGTCAGTGACAACACTGACAGCTAGCCCCGAAAACAGTGGCACCTGTGGCGCCTAATGACACTTGCCACCGGAAGTGCCATTAGTAGGTGCGGTGTCACGATTTGAGCTCGGCCCTCCTGGAAAACATACAGTCGCTCTACCCTCCCCCCAAGACGAAGACATGTGTTTACATGTTCGCGATCTGAAGGAGCGTAAGGGCGCGGTGAAGTGTATGCGAAGGCATCATCGGCGCGCCGCCCCCTCCAGACGGAGTTTTGACGCCCCCTGTGGTGCAGCGCCCCTATGTGTTGCATGTGCTGCATACCCACTTTTTGCGCCACTGGTTTCCAGTATAATAAATAAATGTTTTATTGTTTCACTTTTTGTGTATTTTTAAATTTCTCAATCTGAAGTATCAATGTATTAATACAGCTTATGTAATGAAATAAAAATAATTTATTCTTTTAGAATTAATTTCACTTTGCTGTCAATAGCAGAGTTGACATACTGTAATAAATATTATTTTGTCTAGAAAAAAGTAAGAAAAATATGTAGTTTACAGTGGCCCTGAGGTGTAAAAGCACTACAACATTAACGATGCACAATTACAAATTACGAAAGCACTACAACATTAACGAAATCACTACATTAACGAAAACACTACAACATTAACAAAACGGAAGAGGTACGTCCCTTTGGGAGACCTAAGAAATCGCTGATTGGACTACAGCTCGTTTTACTTTTGAACCGGAAGTTGATGTCAGACAATGGCTGCCGTAACTCGAAGATGTGTATCTTTACTTCTGGTGTGATTTTGACTCGGGAAACCTGACTGAAAAATTCACGGATACTCATTATCTTAAGGATACACTAAAAGGTAAGGTTAATGACAACAGCATTCAAGTGTTAGGCGTTATTACTCATTGTCAATTTACCATTCTCCAACTGTATTTAAAGGACCCAGCGTCCGATCGGAGAGTAAACCAGCTAGCAGCAGCTTTAGCCACAGTTAGGAAACTTATACACCGCTGCCTGTCAGTGCTGTATTGTTAAGTTTCACTAAAATCACTGACATCTTCCAACACTGTTGTTTAGAAAAGCAATTTAAATATTGACTTACTGGGAATTACTTAGCAATGGTAATTTACGTAGTCTTTCTGTTTTGGAAATAGAACGTATTTAGGCTCTAATCTTAATCAGATTTTTATAGTATAGACTGGGGTTGCCACCCGTCACGTAAAATGCATGATCGTATTAACCCCTCCTCACATCATATGCTAGTTTCACCACCCGTTCACTGGCGACATTACCTGTAGTCTCAAGTCCAAAATTTGACAGCTATGCCAAACACCCGCTACTCCA
>NW_006803448.1:0-1393 GCF_000485575.1 Poecilia formosa
GAAACAAAAAATTCATTGGCGGTTCGTATGACACAACATCGGTACAACATTAAAAATCAGAAAGAACTGGACACTCCTTTGGTTAAACATTTTATTGAAATTGGCCTGGAAAACATGACCTTTGCTGGACTACAGAAAAACATAAATTGGACGGACAAAGAAAGAAAAAAATCAGAACGAAAATGGATATTCCTCTTGTCCACCAGGGAACCATTCGGCCTCAATTATAAAGTTTAATCAGCAAATTTTCTTAATTCCAATTGACTAACCTAGACATTTCAAAGTTCAACCTTAACCCTAACCAATTTTTTAAATACTAATCCTAACCAGTTTTAATCTTTCCTAAATTACTTAATTCTAACCCTAACCAATTCTAACCTAACCCAAAAAAATTTTTAATTCTAAACCTAACCAATTCTAACCTAACCAAAATATTTAATTCTAACCCTAACCAATTTAACCCTAAAAAAATCTTAATTTTAACCCTAATCAATCTTAACAAAAGCCCAACCTTAACCAAATTTCCTTAAAAATTTACTAATTTGACTAAATTACATTTCCATAATTTGAATTCTAATGTATTATTTCATTTAATTTAATTATTTTACATTGTTTCCTCCCAACGAAGTCACGAAGAGGGAGTTGTTTAAAGTTGGGGGCGTAGCCTTGCCCTGGGGAGAGCATAAATAGAGGGTCCTCTCTGCTCTCCTCATTTCTGTCACAGCCTCTGAAGCGGAAGCACCACAGAGCTCATTTGTTTAAATCTGGTGCCAAGCCTGAAGACCTCTACAGGTCGAAACGTCGCGCTATTGGCACCATTATTTTCATTTTTTTCTAAATTAAAACTTATTTAAAAATAAAAAATCTTAAAAAATAAAACAAAACTACAAAAAAATATAAACTCCATAAAAAAAGTTTTACAAAAATCCAGTTTCCCCCCCTTTATTTTGGGGTTGGTTCTTTTTCTTTTTATTTTAAGTATTGTTTCCAAAGAAGGAAACCCTCCTTTAGTTTCATATTCAAAGATTATTTTTACACATTGTTTCCTAAGAGAAACCCTCCTTGAGTTTTTTATTATTTAAAAAAAAACAGTACACAGAACAAAAAAACACAAGACAACATTCAAGACAAAAAAATAACAAAACATGGACGACACCTGGACAACGGTTGGACGACGTGGTCGTCGTCCAAGACGTTTCCAGAACCCAAACTGGGAAAGGAACTGGTTTGGTCCCCCGGGCTGGAGGGCGTGTGCTTCTTCCTCCTCCAGATGGAGGAGGGATCAGTTCCCCTACCCTAACCTGATCCCTCTCTCTCCTACAGCTCCTTACTGTAACCCATTCTGATTTTGGTTCTTGGGTGGTTCACACCATTCTTCAGCCATCGTCCATGT
>NW_006803449.1:0-1393 GCF_000485575.1 Poecilia formosa
TTGGGATCTGCTACAGTTCAGGAAATGTTAGACATCAAACTTGTCAACTTGTTCACTGTAAATTTAATGTTTATCAGCAGATGTTACTTTCAAATAATTAAAATAATATGGCACATAGGGGTTGAACGACTACATATTTTTTAAGGTCGACTACATCATGATAATAGCCGAGTCGATGTCGACTAGTCGCGGTGACGTCATAGTGACGTAAGCGCAAAAACCCTTCACAACTACTTGGAGGCTTTATCAGCTATTTTCACGGCAAATATGGACCCTCCCCTGACCACACACACACACACACACACACACACACTCCCCTTCTCCTGCTTTTACTAAGTCTATTATGCAGAATTAAAAGAGCAATAAACAGATCATTCTTCGTGAGCAGGGAGAAAAGTTCGTTGTACAAATTCGGGTCTGACTTTTTTTTTGTTTTTTTCCAAACACCGGCTGATGCTGCTGATCTCTTGATAGTTCCTCGTATAGGAGTCAAATTATCACACTGACCACTGGTGCTTTTGGAACATCACAAACCAAACTTATTATGAACGGATCCCGTTTGGTTACAGTTGAATTTAACGAAACCTCCTGCTGCTCCTCCTGTTGCTCCTCCTGCTGCTCCTCCGCCCGATGCACAGCATGATCTCTGCTGACTCAGCAGCGGCTCTCTGAACCGACATGCGGACGGCGGCCGAGATCGCCTCTATCAGATCCTCAGGATGAAGCTTGGACTTAGTTTCCAGATGTAGTCAAACCATATCTTTATAAGAGCGTAAAGCTGCCAGGTTAAAAGCTTCAATACGCAGGGTGACGCTGATCAGTTTGGATGGATAAAAAAGCCTGACATCATGACGCGTTGTAACATATTACTGCGGTAGTCTTTTATTTTTTTTAAGGATTTTTTTGGCACTAGTTTATTTGACAACGATCTGACTGTAAGGGGGCAGAGAGAGCGGAGAGAGGCCTGGGCCCAGCGAATGGAGGACGGGAGTCGGACTCCTGATTACCACGGGCTAAGGTCTCTGTATGCGGGGCGCCGCGCTAACCACCGCGCCGCGCAACGCCCCTATTGCGGTAGCCTATGCTGTAATTCACAGTTTGTAATTATTAAATTATTTACATTTTTATACAATTTGAGCTTTCTGACGAACTCACCTAGTCCACCTTCTTTCATTTTCTGGTAAAAATCTGTTTAGTCATGTAATTGCGACTAGTCGACTGGCCCAGAAAAAAGTCAGTGCAGAGAAAAGAATCGACGAGTCGACTAATTGGTGCAACCCCTAATGGCACACTTTAAAACCACTCATTTCTGCAATTCATAACAGGTGTGTTTATACACAACGAGTAGCGTATGAATGATTAAGCATCAGGTGTTGACATTTTGGCACAAAGG
>NW_006803450.1:0-1393 GCF_000485575.1 Poecilia formosa
ATAGACAAGCTTTTGCAAAAGGAAAACTCTTCGTCACGGCCTCTCCAGGCCGTTAACAGAGAGTTCTGATCTGCTTTCACGTGAGCTCCTTCTTTTATTGTCAAAGAAAAACAGTCACAGGGGGCAGTCAGAAAAACAACAGAGGTCGTAAAACATTTAACCTAAACAAACCAGCAACTCAGTTCCAGGTGTGATATCTGATCTACGGTCTGAGCCCAGTTCAGCTCTAGGTCAAACTAACACAAGAAGAATTTAAGATCTGGGAAACACAGAGTTAACTGTCTCACATAAAGATAAACAGACAGTTGTAACCTCCAGGTCAGTTTATACACACATAAGGAAGAGAACACTTTAAACTAAAAATCACAATAATACTGATTAACATTAGACTGAATATGAACTAAAGTAATAACAAAATGATAATACCAAAAAATATCTAACATTAGGCATGCATTTTTTTCACTGTCAAAGCCAAAGAAGTGTAGCCTGCTGAAATGTAGCCTGCAGCACAAATCACAGTGTTGTTCAGGGTGGATTCAGAACTATTTTGTCTTCAGTACCCCTCCTCCAGAAGTCAGAATTCATTAAAACAGAGTGCAAAAGCCAAACATTGCACCCTATGTGTAATGAGCTAAAACAAACAAAGAAAAAAAAACAAAAAAAACTGGAGAATATGAGGGTAGAATATCTTTCATTACACAGAACCTCATGCCAGCAAATCGTCACCAACAGACTCCTTTGGTTTTATCTATGTGGTTTTTTATCAATGTTGCTGCAAGAACTCCTCACTTTATAGTACAAATCCAAACGCATGTATATTAAAAACATATGCTGCATATGTGCTAAAACAAATTAAATAAAATTGCAAAAAGGCTGACTTTGCAATTAAAATAAAAAAAAATTCACATTGTTTTATTTTTCTTTCAAAGATGTTTCTCTCATTTCTTATCAGAAACAGACTTTTCAGTTGAAAGTAATTTTCGATTAAAAAATATACTTAAATCTGTCATGGGTGAAAATTATTTTGGGCTAAGTAAGTAATATTATGATTAGATTCAACATTTAGTCTTGAGTGGGTAATCTGCTGATGTGATTAACCGGAAAGAAGTTGACACAGCAACAGAGAGAAACTAAAACAGAGTTCCTAAAAATTTAAATTCAACACCAGCACTCACATATCTACCATTTGTTCATCTATGCATCAAAAGGACTGTCACTGAAAAAAATCAATGTACAGCATATGCAGTTTGTCAGTCAATCTGTGACCATAGAGATGCTAGAAGAGATACAGCAAGGCCCTGTATCTCTTGCTTATATGTAATTTTGGATATTATGAGTTTCCCTGTATTTTTATTTATCAACATGGATACAGCAAAAAAAAAAAAAAAAAAAA
>NW_006803451.1:0-1391 GCF_000485575.1 Poecilia formosa
AATGTTAAAGAAAAATCAACTTACATATTTTTAAATAAATCTTGTCACATTTTGAACTCATGACCAAATCTGCTGCATTTTTAACAAAATTATAACTTATATGTCATGAACACACTTTTAAATTGAACACAATTCCTCAATATTTTAATTAAACTTTGCCATGACACTGCCATGTTGCCACTAACATCTGGCATTGGTTTCTTTATTAGTGAGAAGACTGGCATTGCATGCTGTTCACCAGTGCACTGTAATCTGGTGTGTAACTTGAAACTGCAACTGTGAGTGCATCTTTCAGATGTGCATCAGTGAGGCATGTTCTGTGTTTGTTCTTGATGAAGTTCATGTCAGAAAACGCTGATTCACAGAGATAGGTTGAACCAAACAGGCTGGCAACCTTCATAGCTGCTGTGCATACACCACTGTACTTCTCTGTGTCAACAAGGGACCAAAAGTTTGGTGCAGTCTGGTAAACTTTGAGGTGTAGGTCATTTTGCAATGTTATGATTTCCATCTCCACCTGTCCAGCATCCAAGTTAAATGTCGCACTTAGTTTCTCAGCAAAGTATGTTGTGTCCACATGTAGCAAGTCTGTAAAAAAGGTGTATATTTCACCTCAAATCCATCTTCACTATTTATGTATATTTGTTTTTCTTAGTTTATGAATTTTATTTTGGAGGTGACGCTTTTATTTTCTTGCTTCCTGTTTGGCGTCATATCCTGTGTGTTCCCGCCGCTCTCCTCAGTTCGCGCCGAGCTGCGCTGGGGAGAGGTAAGCGTATAAAGTTGTCTTCTGTTTAAGTGTTAAAATATTTGAAGTGTTCTTAAAAGTATGTTCGCTGAGCTCACAACTTGTTATATTTTGTTGTTAAATTGTTTTATGTGTAGCGCAGCACGTTATTGGGTATTTAATTCCCACATTAAAGACAATTATCGAGTTTACCGTCCAAACGCTTTTATTTTTGTTCTTTTGGTTGGTTAAGGTCTGTGTGGGGAGGCCGGAGCCCGGGAACTGCTGTGCTGAATGCATTTTTATTTTGAACAGGTATGTGAGTTGCTTTAAATGTCATTTGGATGTTAAATTGATGTGTTTAGTATATTTTCATATTGTAGTAAAGGATTCTTTTTGTTGTTTATTTGATTTGAACAGTGAAAGGTGTGGCTATTGAGCAGATTATTCCTATTTGAGTTTTATTTTAATTGTTTTGATATTTTACTTATTTGCTGACCTTAAGTTTTGGTTAGTTGTGGCACATTCCTGCTTCAGTTCGCGCCGAGCTGCGCTGGGGAGAGGTCTGTGTGGGGAGGCCGGAGCCCGGGAACTGCTGTGCTGAATGCATTTTTATTTTGAACAGAATAAACCCGCCTTCCTGCTACAAAACACCCTGGGTCCT
>NW_006803452.1:0-1390 GCF_000485575.1 Poecilia formosa
AAAGTAAAAATGTAAGAAGAAAAATCCTTCCAGCTGCAGAACATCTGAAACCAGAGGGAATAATTGTCCTAACATGGAACAACTCAAGCAAAAAAAGAATGAAAATCTACAAATGACCACATCAGAACTAATATGCCTAGGTGGGCCCCATGTGGGGGGAAAGGAAGGCTGATATATGGGTCCCATATTACGTGACTTATCGTCATTGCTGTCCATTGAGTCAGGAATATCAGTGTTCAGGAAAATACTACAATCACTCAAAGAATCCGAAAAAAGGACGCAATGTTTAGCGGTTAATTCCACGCTATGACAGCCATAGATAACAAGGGCTTCAGGTTTAACAGGTGAGGAAAAATTTTTAATTTAAAGAAAACATTGAACAAGTGAGCAGTGGGTCAGTTATACTAGCCTTACTGTTGCTGGCCTGGTATTGACTTTGATAACCTTAACATGTGCTGCGCAGTTCGGTGTGTTTTGGTTCCGTTAGCACTAAACTAAGACAATCCACACACCAAGTCATCAGCTAATCAACCACCCGCGGTGGTCAGGCGAAAACTTATGAATAATGACAATATAGACATCAAGCCTGACAACAAAATGTAACAGACTGAATGTTCTATTTTGGTGTTTTTGATACTTTTTTTGTGGGAAATGTTTGTTTTTTTTTTTGGTGTTGATTCTCCTGATCGGTAATCTCCGCTCTATCTGCTCGTTGAGCTGTTGTTTGTCGGTTGCCATGGCAACGGGTCCGTGCGTGATGCCGGCACAGAGCGAGAAAAGGCGGAATAGAAGAGGTTCTGTCTAGTTTGGTCCTTCACCTGGCGAACTGCAGCCGCTGCAATTCCTAAAAGTTAAACAAGCGACAAAAACTGAACTAATCCCCTCTGTTTGTAAAACGAGGTCATATTTATAACAGTCGTCAAACTACGGCTCCTACAGCATTTAAAATAAAACGATTGACCAACATAAGAAAAATCCTCCCTTTTTGCATCTTGACAGAACTAACAGAAATCAAACTGTTTATAGATTTGTATCATGGACAATTTATCAAACATCGGTTTTCTCATTTTTATTTGAAGTTTTATTTAATAGTATATCTGATAACAGATGGTGGCGCTACTAATATTTTTGTGACAGATTTCTGCTTGTCCTGCATTGGGATAAAATGGTTTTCTGGACACAATGAATCACATAGCGGCTAGTCCAATCCAGTAATACATATCAATTAGCAGCAGTATGAAATACATAAAAATAATTAACTATACTATATTAAGAAATTATATTTAATCCTCAGTGCTACATGAAGCTCATTTTGAAACAATGTGTAACAGAGAGAAGAGCTCGTGTGTCTGTGTGAGTTTTGATCGAAATGATTATAGTGATGGTTGTA
>NW_006803453.1:0-1388 GCF_000485575.1 Poecilia formosa
AAAGCAGCTATGCCTGCTGAAGCTAAATATCCAGCCATATTGGCTAAAGACCTTCACATCTCTGAAATCCTACTGCGTAACATACATCATCAGACAGGCCATGGTGGACGTAATCACATGCTTGCTGAACTGCATCAAAGGTATTGGATCCCTGGTGCCAGTGTTGCAATTAGGAAGATCCTATCTACATGCATAACTTGTCGACGACTCCATGCTGCACCAGGATGTCAAAGGATGGCAGACCTTCCACAGGAACGAGTGTATCCAGACAAACCCCCATTTACTTGTGTGGGTGTGGATTGTTTTGGTCCCTTTGAAATAAAACATGGCAGGAGCCTGTTGAAACGATATGGAGTCATCTTTACCTGCATGGCAATAAGAGCAGTTCACCTGGAGATGTTGTCATCATTGGATACTGATTCCTTCATCAATGGTCTCCGAAGATTTATTGCCAGACGTGGTCAAGTGCTGGAGCTACGTTCGGACAATGGAACCAACTTTGTGGGAGCTGAACGAGAATTAAGAGAAGAAATTGGAAGATGGAATCAAACTCTCATCAGTAACACTCTTCTTCAGAAAGGAATAAAATGGTCTTTCAATCCCCCTACTGGTTCACACCATGGAGGTGCATGGGAAAGCCTTGTTAAGTCTGTTCGGAAAGTGTTAAATTCTGTTCTGAGAACACAGAGTCTTGATGAAGAAAGTCTTAACACAGTTTTCTGTGAAGTTGAGGCCATCATCAATAGTCGACCTATAACCAAAGCCTCTACTGATATCCATGACCTGGAAGCACTAACTCCAAATCATCTCCTTCTGTTAAAGACCATGCCTTCATTTCCACCAGGAGTGTTTTCCAAGAGTGATATCTACGCTCGGCGAAGATGGAGACAAGTGCAATATATGGCGGATCTCTTCTGGAAGCGTTGGCTAAAGGAGTACTTACCTCAACTACAAGAGCGGCAGAAGTGGCAAAGAACAAGACGGAACTTTCTTCCAGGAGATGTCGTCCTCATTGTGGACGACTCAGCTCCACGCAACTCTTGGTTAATGGGTAGAGTTGTGAACATTGTTCCTGATAAAGGAGGATTGGTGCGGTCAGTTCGCATCAAGACAAAGACAAACTACCTGGAAAGACCCATTACCAAGTTGTGCTTGCTTCAGGAGGCGGAGACAACATGAATATTTTAACAACCTTTGTTCTCTGCTTTCTCATTACCAGTAACTTCCGTTTCTAGTTGACTGCTTATTCAAAAGGATAGATTTAGATAAATTAATATTGAGCAATTTATGATTGTTTGTTTCTTAGGATTGTCTCTTACATGTTAACATTTCTGATAATTATTTTGTAATAATTAGGGGCCGGAATGTAAGAGCCATATGAATGAAAT
>NW_006803454.1:0-1387 GCF_000485575.1 Poecilia formosa
ATAATGCCCAAAACAGGAAGTAGTTCTAACTGCCAGCTCAGCCCTCCTCTGTAATAATTGAGTGTTCCGCCATGTTGTAGTTCTGACCTTCTGCTCTGCCCTCGGTATTAAAGTGTTCCGCCATGTTTAGAACTACAGAGTCTTTGTAGTCCAAACCAGCTGCTCTGCCTTCCTCTGTATTCTGTTGCTATAGCGATGAAATTGCAGTGTGTGTGTCAGAGACTTTGTCTAACTTTATGAGACACCCACTCAGTTTTAATGAAAAAAGCAGTCCGAACGACTGCTTCCCGTTCAGGATCCGTAAGTCCGATCCAAAAACCGTTTGAAGCATATAAGAGGGCTATTTGTCGTCTCATTTAGTACCACGATTCATATCTGTAGCTTATTCACAGTAATTGCAGTGATGAGAGAAAAATGGTGTGCGCAGAGCTCAGAAATTTTTCAGAAAAGTCTGAAAATGAATGGTGGAGTGCCTGAAGGTACCCTGTCACTTGATTTTGCTCTGAAGCACCTTGACAGAAAACCGTCAGCCCTAGCGAAATTTCGAAGACTTTTTACCGGAGCAGGCATGCATATCAATGTCATGACCGACTTTCATACCGATAGACCAATTATTTCACCCATGAGAGCGATTTCAAAATTATTTTGGGGTCAAAAATCCACTCTTTCTCTCACTCTAAAAAAGCGGCAGTTGGTGTCAGTTACACTCTGCGTTTCGGCAGTTGGAAATTTCGCTCGTTTTTCACTTTTTACGTCGCCGTCGTAACTCCGATCCCCAATAAAAATAATAGCTCCAATGCCGGGATTGAGACACACGTTTTGATACGGTTAATGCGGTACGAGCCGCATTAACGGTAATGGAAGAAGATGTTATAATAATAATAATATCCAGGCGTTCTATTGGGGGTAGATTAATAGGTGCCTGCCATGCTTATGCACTGCTCTCCTTATGCATTGCTAATGGCATGCCCCAATAATAATAATAAAGAGGCATTCTCTTGGGTGTAGAACAATAGGTGCCTGCCATGCAATGCATGGAGGCAGTGACTGACCTGCTCTCCCTATGCATTGCTATGGCATGCCCCAATAAACAGACATTCCCTATGCATTGCTATGGGCAGGCCCTAATAAATAAATAAAGAGACATTCTATTGGGTGTAGAACAATAGGTGCCTTCCATGCAATGCATGGAGGCAGTGACTGACCTGCTTTGCAGGTCAGTCACTGCTCTCCCTATGCATTGCTATGGGCAGGACCCAATTAGTATAAATACCAGGAAGTCTGCCACCATGTGAAGCAGTAACCATGGCAACGTCCTTGTTTGAAGCAGTATTAGTATTTATAATAATAATAATTATATATTTTATTTAAAATGTGCTTTCAGGGC
>NW_006803455.1:0-1383 GCF_000485575.1 Poecilia formosa
TGAAATCTAATCATGAATCAATAATCTGATGTGCAAACTGTAATGTTGTTGACGTGTTTCTATGACTTTGTAATCTTGAGTTTAATGATGTAAAGCACTTTGAAATGCCTTGTTGCTGAAAGGAGCCATACAAATAAAATGTGATTGATGGATATTCAATGATCCTCCATCCATCCATTTTCTGCTGGTGTCTCTCCAGCTAACGTTCTGGACGAGAGGCGGGGTCACCCTGGACAGGTCGCCAGTCTGTCTCCATGACCATAATCACTTATTATTGATTCATGTTTAGGAATTGATTGAAATGTGATCAGCTGTCCTCTGTCACTGATTCAATCCAGATTTTCTACTGATAAAAGCCCAGAGAAATCAATAGATCAATAAATTATTTACTCCATATTCAAATATTTTCCAAACAAGGAACCCAGATATCTCAGCCGGGCCACGAACACTCAGAACCTACTGGTACCAGTTTGACTCAGAGTTCCTGGTTGAAATCAGGTGCTGCAGCTCTGCATCACAAACAGAACCAGAACCGGGCCCAGTTCTGGTTCTGCCCAGCAGCTCAAAGAGAGAAAACACAGTCAGGACTGGAAACCAGAAGAAAGTGGAGGTAAAACTCACCTGGTCGGACCTTTACTTCTCCTTCTGTTCACACAAACCGAGTCGGAGCGAACTGGAGAAAAGTCTCCAGAACTCGCCACACCTGAGGCTCCGCCCCCTCTCACAGCACAGGTGTGCTCACCTGATAAAATGCTAAGAATCCTGCTGTCTGATCATCATTACCTGGAAATAAATGTTTAAAAACAACAAATTCACATTTCAGTCAATATGTTCTTTGTTTAAAGTAATTAATGGAGATTTTAAGTTGATCAGATTCAGTTTTGTCTACGAAGAACTTTATAAACCAACCAATGCTGCACCAGGTTTCTGCTCAGCATGAAAGAGCAATAAACCTCCAAAATTATTTTCTTCTTGTTCTACTTTGATCTCCATGGAGATATTAAATCTGAGGTTCCCAGGACTGAGCCTTGAGCTTCCCCACATTCAGATGAGACGTTTCCTGCTGACACAAAGACGTCCCAGTTCTTCAGGTCAGACTGGAACCAGACTGGGCCTAGAGCACTTCAGCAGAGATCTTTTCTCAGCGGTGTACCGCTGGGTCGACAGGCGTTTCGGCCGTTTATCACCTGACGCCGTAACCAGCGGTGGCCTGTCAAGGTGATCAAGCCTGGAGGTTCTGGGTCTGTAAACAAGGTTAAGAGTTGTTTGTTTGTAGGATTAAGAGTTTCTTTATTTTTATTGGTTTGCTCTAATTAATCTGTTAATTGCTTATTGGAGTTTTTTTTAAGCTTGCGGACGGAGCAGTGGCTTTGTTAGGAATAA
>NW_006803456.1:0-1383 GCF_000485575.1 Poecilia formosa
GTTCCCAGCATGTGAAAGGTCTGACCTCGAGGAGGGGGTGTCGAGAAAAGTCGAGCTCATCCCACTTCCCCATGCTGGAGATTTTAGTTTAATAACAATAAATAAAGTTATCTTTAAAACTAATTACACAGGTGACATCAAGACCCAACAGTAGAGTCAGACGGTAATAAAATTAATCTGGTTGTGTGTGTTGTTGTTGTGTCCTGCTTTAATTCTACTTTTTTCTATTTAATCATAAAAAATCATAGTCAGACAGAAAGAGAGTCATGAAACAGGAAGAGCAGGTTTCCTGAAAAAAGAGGAAGTTTCCAGCCTGCAGTGTTTAAAAATAGTTCAGAGTGCTCATTTCGGAGCATTAAAGGTTTAAAGAATAAAATCTAAACATTTTGAGTAATTGGATAAAACCCAGAGTAAAATACTTAAATTAATGATAACTTATGATTAAACCGATAATTAATATTGGTTTAACCAGTGGTTGATGTTGGTTTGATTATAAGAATATTTACACTTACTCTTATACTTATGGAAGTACTTAAAGATGAAAGAAGTAACTGTAACATGGTGTCAAATAATTAGAATAATGGATTATTCTTGGTTTCTTTTCAGAAATGTCTGTAATAACACATTATGATTAGAGTAACTAATAAGTAATGGTTATAATATAAGTGAATGCTAAATCAGGGAAACTAAGGGGTTATAAATGTGATTTTGACATTGTACTTGAAATGGTGTAAAATGTGTAACTGTAATCAAAGGTCACTGATGTTGTGTTGGAGGTAGATGGTAGGTGAAAAGTCAGGGGGAAAGAGGAACTGATGGGAGAGCAGAGGTGACCAAGGTCTTATTGCTAAACTTTAACGTTCCTAAGAAAAGGTTAGACACAAGAGGACTGTTGAGCAACTTGGGACATTAGAACAGACATCAGGTCATCATGTCTCCAAGACCGTGATGGATATGAGATCATCGGTCCAAGCAGTCAGCCAATGAGACAGGCACAGCAACAAAGCTAGCCAATGCAAATGCACTAAAAGGGTGGATAAACCCTTTATAAGGTGAGTGCAAAAGAGGAGTCTTTGGTTGGATCCTTCAGGCAGCTTCGAGCCAAGATCGAGATGGACAAAGAACTCTGCAGCTGAGGAAGAGCCGGAGCCACAGAGCCGAAGACTGTTCTGCATATGGGGACCAACCCGTCCCCATATGCTCCGAAATGTTAACTCTGAACTATTTTTAAACACTGCAGGCTGGAAACTTCCTCTTTTTTCAGGAAACCTGCTCTTCCTGTTTCATGATTCTCTTTCTGTCTATGATTTTTTATGATTAAATAGAAAAAAGTAGAATTAAAGCAAAGTTTGCAGGACACAATAACAACACACACAACCAGAT
>NW_006803457.1:0-1380 GCF_000485575.1 Poecilia formosa
CATGATACATGTTGGCTTATTAAAATATGATTCATGCTTAGGTTAGAGCGGTTAGAGCTTATAGAGTAAGACATTGTTAACTAGGATTTAGGGATGGAGGAGGGGAGAGAGGAGAGTCGATTTCATATCTGAACCGTTTCACATATGTTAGCATGTGTTAGCATGTGTTAGCACTGCTGCCTTGCTCCAAGAAGGTCATGAGTTTGAACCCCAGTCTGGGCTCTTTCTCCATGTTTGGGTTCTCTCCAGTCGCTCTGGCTTCCTCCCACAGACCAAAAACATTTTAAAAAGCTACAGTTTGTATATGCATTATATTAAAAATATGTTCACATATTTTTTAAAAGTGTCACCATGTTGTGACAGTTTGCTATGAGACAGATAATCTGTGAAAAGATCGATCTCCTCCCCGAGCAGCTGCTGCCGTCTGAGGCAATGCACCGCTCTGACCAAAAACAACAAATATGTAAAAAATATATATATATTCTTTATAAATATTACATACTGCAGCTTTGAGTTAGTATATAAGTCACATTTTAAATATTTCTTTAAGGTAACCTCTGGTTGAATAAACTACTCTGCATACCAGGTCCAGCTTCCCAAGCTGCATTTTGTTTTTAATACTTTAGATGCTGTACAAAAAGATCCACAACCAATAATGGAAATAGAAGTGAAAGGACTTTTTTTTTAAACCAATACTTTCACTAATCGTGGGATTATTAAAGTTTCAACCACAGGAACATTAGTTTTATTTGAAAAGATATTTACTTTTAGTCCCCTCAGCAGTTATCTGGACAAGGACTTCTCAGCAAATTGAACAAGTTCGCTGAGCATTGCTGCCAGTAATGTTTCATATTGGACCGCCATGTTGGCGGAGTGCGCTCAAAAAGCTGCGATTTGTACAAACCCTGCCAGCCTCCATCCTCCCTGGCAGATTATGAAATCTGAAATGAGTCCAAACCTTATTAACACCATAATTAAACCTGGAGCTCCAAGTATTATTGAAGTGGCCCGCATATGATAACAGAGACACAGAAGCAATTTGAATTGCCCAATTTTTCTTAATCATTTGGAATTATCAATAATATGAATCTCTACTGACTGAATCCAAGCAGCTGATATTTTCTGGGTGCGTTCAGCTCCAAACACCTGCAGAACGGATAATTCAGAAATCCTTCCAGCATGACTGTCAATAACGGCTGATGAGAATCAGATCTAATAAAAAACAGAAAGTAGAGTCGGACAGCATGTTGAATATGAAATTACAAATACATCCTGTCAGTATAAAAGCTGTAATCTGAAGTGTCTGACTCAAATTTCACATTTTTATGAGAATAAACTACAAGCTCCTGTATGTGAATACTTTCTGATTCCTGGTGAATC
>NW_006803458.1:0-1378 GCF_000485575.1 Poecilia formosa
AGCTGGGAAAAAAGGAAATGAGGGGGTAGGTTAACCCCTATAACCCGAGGACCCACCGGTGGGTCCAGCTGCCACGTGACCTCGGCTCACTCTGTAAACAAAGGCTCCACGTGCCTTTAATTTTTTTTTTTTTTTTTATCCGCTAAAAGAGGCTTTAATCTTTCAAAAACTATTCCGCATAAAGGTTTTGCCCAAAATGTTAAGATTTTAGAGCTATTTAAAAACAGCTGATGAGATATAAAGGTCCTCGGGCGAGGACGCAACTGCCCGGAAAACACCCGATCAGCTGATCATCACGGCCATTTTGTGGCTTCACGAGACAGTGGAAAGACTCTCAGAGCATTGCACAAGATGTCGGCTATGCAAAATCATGACGTATTTTCCGGAACCCGATCTAAACGTCTGCGCTCTCCGTGCGCTCTCCGTGCGTTCTCCGTGCGCTAGCGACACATTGCTCAGTGAATGGTTCTTTTCGGTATAGGTTTCGATGGGCGTAGTTTGAAGCATTCAAATAAGGTTTGTACAGTGAGAATTCTCATTTTACTTGTGCGTTCTGCGAAAGAACAACGTTTTTTCGATTTGCTACGAGCGGAGCTAACTCTAGCAAAAATTAGCTCAACTGCAATGGCGCGGAGGAAGATGTCAGATGTGGAGGCGCTGGACGAAATTTTTCGGAGCGATGATGAGCTGGAAGACTCTTCTGATAGCTGGTGGGATTCGGACGAGGAGGAAGAGGAAGAGCCGGACACAGCTGACAGACTTGATCTCGGTGATGTGTAAGTTTTCCCCCGCAATTTCACACAAAATATTTGATGTTTTGGTTCTATATATTTATTTATTTATTTCTGTGATTATATGCTTGTAATAACGGCAGGAAGTAAAACCATGTGGTTATTTGTTTATTTATGTTTTACTAAAATATGTTTTATTTTACTAGTAAGGATTTCATGTTTACTTTGGTTCATTACTTTGTAATAAACCTCTAATTCTTCAAATAATTTATTTTTATTTATAGTCAAGTGGAAGCCGAACCATCAAGCTCAGATGGAGCTGAACCTCCCCCCACCTCTCATGATTCTTCATCTTCTTTGAGGTAAGATGACCATTATGCCAAAAAAAATTGTTACAAAATAAGAAATGTGTTGTCACAGTGCAACATTGGTGTCTTTGCTTTATTTTATAAGACTGTGTGATGCAGCTTCATTTTCAGTATGTCATTTTTTGTCAAATTTAGTCTTCAATATATTTCATTCTGTTTCCACAGTGGAGATCGTGCAGGAGAGGCTGATGAAGACTATGTTCCACCAGTTCCTTTGAGGTCTTCAGGGCGTGGAAGAGCTCCAGCCCCAAAAAGAACAACAACCACACACAAAAAGGC
>NW_006803459.1:0-1378 GCF_000485575.1 Poecilia formosa
GAATGAAGATGTGTGAGTTGGTGTCAGGGCGGCAGGTGGCGCTAGACTTTTTTTGTTATCCGTTATCTTGACCGACAACATAAAAAAACTCGGTCATGTACTATTGTTATCCGTGAAATTACAGTCATATTAACATCGGCTATTTAGCCGCGTTTTATGCGGTTTAGTTAATATTCACCGTGAATCCAGATCCCATCACAAATTAAACAGATAAATGTATCTACATTTTTCTCGTAGTGACAAAAACCACTGACTGAGGCCCCAATAACTTTTAATAAATTAAATTAAGCGACTTCACTTAAATTAGCATCACTTCAACCCGCTGGGGTCTGAACAACTTCCTCCTGGTTCCCATCTGCAGAAAAATCTGCGCTAATTCATCAGTCAGTTGGATCTGTCTGATCCAAACAGATCAACTGAACTCTGAGTGTTTTACCCTGTGAGGTCCGGTGTGAGCTTTTTCCGGGATTTTTTCATTTTATTTATTTATTTGTTTGTTTGTTTGTTTGTTCGTGGTTTCGCTTCTCCGAAACGGACAGATGTTTCGTCTGCAGCTCCTCCAGAACGCCGCTCTCCTGGGTAACGTGAACCCAGAAGGCTCCATTTCTTAAATCTTCTGGATGAGTTACTTCCAGCGGTTTTTAATTCTTCGCAACGGCATAGCCGCTTCCGCAGTGGTTGAGCAGCGGACTGCGCATGTTACAGTCTAATTAACTTTTGCATCGTCATTTATTTCCTCAAGATAAACTGCCGGCTCCTCAAATGGATTAACACAACGTTGCATTCTCTTTAGTTTTCTCTGGTCTGTAATGGAGACTTGAATTTAACCAAAGGTTTTGAATGCGCTTCCTAACCAGAAGCTCCAAAGCGTTATTTAACAATATGAGGTGTTGTTTAATTTATTTTTAACATTGTATTGTCATACATTTTATGCTAGGGGTGCCCAAGTCTAGTTTTCCAGAGCTGTCATCTGCAACTTTAGATGTGTTCCTTCTCTAACATACCTGGATCATTTACTCTTTATAAAGGTCTACATAACTGAGTTGCTGCTAATGAGGGAAGTCAACCTTTTGTCTGGGTGTGTTTTAGCAGGGATGCATCTAAAAGTTGCAGTCTAGAGGACTGAACCTGGGCACTCCTGATTTGTACCTCAATGTGGCCCGTTGCTGAAGTGGCCCTCAGTGAAATTGAGTTTGACACCCCTGCCTTACAGTATCAGACCTCAATTGAATGCCAACAAATAAAAGTTTTTAGAAGTGATTTAAAATTACCCAGACTGTGGGCAGATCTGCCCACAGAAGGGTAACTTATTCCAGAGAAACATCCAAATGCACACAAATAGATATAAAATCCTATAAAAGGTCTTGTAACCATTAAA
>NW_006803460.1:0-1375 GCF_000485575.1 Poecilia formosa
AACGTTTCATTTAGGCAAGATCTCAATAATTTAGTTACTTTCTAACATACTCTTGTTAATCTACATTATCTCAAATTACTAAAGTGTGCAAAGTATTGATCCTTGGATCTGACAATAGATTTTAAAGAATTAAGTTCTGGTATCGGAAGAATCGATATTTCAGTATCAATCCGCACATCACTAACGGCAACGCCAGAGCTCATTTAACTGCCCTGATTAAAGGTTAATTCAGTTATAACAGCCTAACTAAGCTATTATCTACAGTACTTTTATAAGATTTTCTTTTGGCAAATTCTGTAATCTCGGTTGGACATGGATGAAGATGGAGGACGTTTTTACGTGTATAGACCCTAGAGCTGCTGTACTGAGAGGTAAGTTTAAAGCTGTCTATCTTTCTAAGATAAGCTAACTGTGAAGCTAGTTAGCATGTCGTGATATGCCAATTTTCACCCGCGGGTTAAAGAGCCGCTCTTGTGAATATGAGCTTTGAACAGTGATTAACCACAATAGCTGTGGCTTAAAAATAATATCGACACGAGGTTTTGGTAGCTTCCGTTTTTTAACATAGCTAAGGTGGCTTCTCATTCGTAGCTTCTGATGCGGGAAATGGTTAAAGGGAAATTCCGCCTAGTATTTCACTACCTTTTAGGGTGTTTGATGTGCTGTAATTTAAAAACTTAAATGCCATCAGTCTAAAAGCCTAGGTTAGATATTCCACACTGTTACCAGGATATTTTAAACACTATTTTTGATTGGTGAATTTAAGTAGTCCTATTTTGATTTAATTAAAATGACCGTCTTGCTATCTTGAATTCATGTAATTGTAATGGTGTCATGTGCCCAGTGTTTTTGTTTTGAGACCACCCATGTCATGTCCCTCATCTACCTGATTCCCTGCAGCTGTGTCGCTCCCTGATTGCTTCCCTTCTTAAGCCTCCCTCAGCACCTACCCACTGCCAGATTATCGAATGCTCTCAGCAAGTAGTTTCTAGCTCTCTATTCTCGCCCTCTGTGTTACTGCCTCGCTCTTGTTCTCTGGATTTGCCCCTTTTGCCTTGCCCTTGTCGGACTGCTGTTTGCCTACCTGGATCTCGATCTAGCAAGTTCATCTACGCCACTCACGCCTACTCCCTTGGACTCTGTTCTCTACCCCTTTGTGTATGACCTTGGCCCGGCTGACCAAGAACTTGGATCTTACTCTGATGCTACGTTGTGAGTACGCTGCCCTGCATCAGCGCTTCTCCCCCGGCCCCCATGACCAACCTCCTAGCCTGTACAGCTGTCTAACCAGTGTGCCGCTCTTAGCTTACGCTAATAAAGATCCTAAGTTTTCTGCTCACTCCTGTCTCGTGGCTGATTTCGGGTCCTCCTAGTG
>NW_006803461.1:0-1373 GCF_000485575.1 Poecilia formosa
CCAACCACCCTGAAGAAAATGTTTTACAGCAGTTCAGGAACAACAAAACTACCCTTTAAATATCAACTCCAGAGAAAAACAACAGCAGGGCAATGCTTGGGGGTCATAACAGTGAGCTTAACGTTTACAGCAAGTTGCTCAGGTCCTGAAGAAGCACAGTTTCCCCACAGCATGACACCGCCGCCACCATGTCTGATGATATAAAATCCAAATGTAACAGTTGATGTTAGAAGCCTGTTTTTAGCCTTTGTTTTAGATCAGCAGTGTCAAATTCATTTGGGGTCAAATCAAGATCCTGGAGGCTCTTAAAGGGCCAGTTGTCCCAGAATGTTTTGATAAAAACTGTTAAAATATCAATAAATTCTTAAAATTAAATAATATTGAACATCTTTTCAGTTTCTCCAGGATTCCGTGATACTTTTTGTAATTTTTAGAAAAAAAATCTAATTGCTTGTGGTACTAATTTGGAAATATTTGCACTTACTTATGACGGTAAATGCGACTTTTTATTACTCGATGTATAGATGATGGGCTATAATCTGACATCAATTGAGGCTGAGGCAGCTGTTCAGTACAAGTATGAAAACTTTAGACAAATTTTGAGAAGAATCTGCAATAAACTCCCAACTATGTATCAGCGCTAAAAGGTTTGGGGATTTGTTGATTTTGTGTGAATTTCCATGACAATTCTCAAGAAACTGGAGGGACTGATTAATATAATTTAGCAGTAGACAGATAAAAACTGCATTGATTTGAGTGATAACATGATATTTAAGCACACTTGGTGTCCAGTCTAGAATCTGGAGGCCACATAAAAAGCTACGGTGTCCCAAATTTAGCACACGGGCGTCGAGTTTGATGTGCTGCAGATGGTCAATAAGGGAATGCTGTGTTATTGCATTTTAGGCAGTAAAATGATTTTCTTATTTTAAAAGGAATTCATTTGTTTATTTGCATCTTTAAATGTATTTCCAACATAGTTTAAGAGTGGCTTAGGTGGTTAAATAAAAAAAAATCTAAAGAATGTTATCTGATTGCAGCCCTACTCGAAATTTCTTTTAGCCTACTTCATGCCGTCACGCCGGTTCTACCTGAGGATTTCTTGCTTTTATGAGTCTGGATCTAATCAGGCCTCAGTTAATCCATGAAGTCATAATTTCAAAATTGCATTTTGTTTTTACCTGGGTTACATTTGTCTGATATTAAAACATAAAAACTAAATTTAAGCGCGTCAAAACAAAACAACAATCTGAAAAAAAAACAAACAAAAAAAAACTCAACATTTTTTTTCTCATATTTTAACTTCCTTGACCTACACAAGCTGCTACTTTCCACTTCCACAATGAAACTTTGTGCAGCTGAAGGTGCCGAGA
>NW_006803462.1:0-1373 GCF_000485575.1 Poecilia formosa
ATTATAAGCAAGTCATCTGTACGTCAAAATATTGAAGTGCTTCCTGTCAAGGCATTATCAGGATTTCAAAACAACAACAAAAATGCATCCAAAAAACAATCTAGATCAAAAGAAACATTTTTTTTAACTTCAGCTCCAACTTAATCATATTTTCACTGCAATAACAAAAATACGCAATTTAGCTCATTGTGATAGAAAACGTTTAAGGCAACTTAATTATTTGTCTCCAACATGACAGCAAACTTTGCAGCAAACACATGCAAGATCATTTTTCCACCTCTGTTTCTTACTGACCTCCTTGTGCATCTCGGAGACTCGGGCTTGGTGGTGTAATTATAAACCACTGCATAATGTTGGTAATGAATGGAGGAAACACCTCCAATAACAAAGTCCCCATCTGTTGAGAATGCTGATAAACGAGGTTTACCCTGCAGAGTACATTTCACAGATGAGGCCTCAGCAGCGACACCGGAGGTCTTTGACGTTTGTTCAGAAGGGAATTGTTGTTTTAAGCCATTTACAAGGCCAGGCAGCCTGACCAGTGACGTCAGCTCCAACAAACTCAGTGCCAATCTCAAAGCAGTAAAAATGGCCCTGATCCCCATTTGTCAAGTGTCTCTACTCGGATCTTTCTGTCCTTTTGCCGATCTGTAAATCCCCTCCTCTTATACGTCAGATGATCTTTCTAGAAGAAAGAATCCTCCCTTTGTGTTTGTTTATGAAACATACACAAATATAATTTCCACTTTGTTTTTTGCTAGTGCCAGTTCACCACTTAATGTCATAACAAATAAGGGAGAGAACATAGTTGATATTTGACATGATCTATAAATCAATAGAGAACAATAGAGGAAGGTCTGTTTATCTGAAATGTTTCTTCAAATACAACTTATTAATAAATATATATTTTTAATGTGCATAAACATGAGTGTTGTTTTACAAACTGGCAGAGATTTTATATAAAATTAAAAGTAATTCCAATTTGAATTGAAAACGTTTTAGTCAAAATATAACAGAGTATTGTACAAAACCATTAGACGAATGAGAATAAATTCACTGAATATTATTTAATTGGATGAATGTAAGTAGGTTGAATACGCTTTAATATCAGTCATGTCACATTGATAGTATGTTTTTTCAAATAAATATTTTTATTTTTTTACTTTTTATTCATTAAATATTTCTTAGTGTTCTTCTCTGGCTGAAACAAAATGATGAAACACTTTGGAGCAAATATACACAGTATCAGTCCAAAACTGGAGGCCAGAATAGCAAATATCTCCACAGCCACAGTAAATTTTCCAGGAGAGCTGACATAAGCTGGGATGAAGGTGATCCAGACGGCACAGAATATCAACATGCTGAAGGTTATC
>NW_006803463.1:0-1372 GCF_000485575.1 Poecilia formosa
TAGGTAGACTTAATTTAGCTAAAATTACTTACATCAACCATTACTTAACTGAGTCGGTTAGTTTCGCAGGAAACTGAGCAAAGATCTTTGCATTATGCTGATTTGTTTATATAATTCAAATACCTCCTGCATACCTCTGCATTGAAAAAGAAAATCTCTAGCTATACCGGTATAAGCCCTGCGCGAGGGCTCATGTTACTTTCAGATATGGCTATCTGAAAGTTCGATAAGATAGCCATATGCTGTCAGGATAACATAAGATGGAGTCAGTGCACATGCCCGCGCATAAGCGCCAAGAAGACCGACAATCAGTGGAGTTGTCAGTTCAGCATACGCAACAAGTTATGACGAAAATAAGTCATTGAAATGTTTACAATATGAAATAATATGATAACTAGATGCGTTGTCGTGGTTTCAAGGTGTAATTCAACCAGGGTCTAGCTGCAACTGCAATCAACTACAACACACACCCATGTAAAACTCATTAACTTATTTCACCGCTAAGTTAGGATGCCATGCAACTTAAAGTGTATGATGATATACATCATTATTCTTTGTTGTTAATTAAATAAAATTATATGGTAATGACGTGTCTGACAAATATAGCCGTTAGTTCGTGCTAAGCGTATAACGATCTGATAGCATATGCTAACCTTACAGAACACCGGCTCTCTGGCTGCAATGCGCGCCGAAACAGATGAAACAGATTTTCACAGGGTAACAGAATTTTGAACGAGATTTACTTTGAATCCAGGTCTTAACGTAACATGCCGTTTAGGAACTATTACAGACTTATTTACATCAGCAGCACACATGAGGTTAGCTAGACTAAGGCTACATGAGTGTGTAGTAGCTTATGTTTTGACCATAGTAAAAAGCTGTATTTTAAAAAACTCCCAGTCACAATGTCTTTATTAAATCTATATTTAAAAAAACTTACCTCGACAGAAATAGCTTCCTGCACTCGGTGAAGAAATAGAATATCCTTGATAACAGTTCTTCTATTATTCTTCTGGCGTTCGGAAGGTTGTTTGAAAACTCTGAGCTCAGCAAGTTCACTTAAAGTGGGTCTGTGAAAGACTGATTCGATTCACTGTCGGAAGAACGTTAGGGAAGCCAATAAACCAATGGGCTTAAAGATAACAAGATAAATGTAATTCAACCAATAGACCCTTTTCACAGTGACGTCAGAAAATGGCCGCCATAACTCAAACCTGGGTATCTTTACTTCCGGTGTGATTTTGCCTTGGGAACCAAGCTGAAAAATTCCCGCATTCTCATAATCTTAAGGATATAATAAAAGGTAAGTTTAATGATAACAGCATTTAAGTGTTAGATAGCTGTTATTAATCATTGTAAATTCACCATTCTC
>NW_006803464.1:0-1368 GCF_000485575.1 Poecilia formosa
TATGATGGTAGTTATAAGTAGTCCAGTGTGTTTCACTTCATTTGAGGTAAGACTTAATGTCAATGACTCTGTTAGCATAGCATTTGACACTGTAATAACACTAAATTACATCTTTATAATTGTTGCTACTAGTTTCACTTGAGGTAAAAGTTAATATTAATGACATCTTCATAACTGTTGCTACTTGTTTCAATTTACTTGAGATAAGAGTTAATATTAATGACGCTGTAATTGACGCATAATGACAACTTCACTTTACTTGAGGTAAGAAATAATATCAATGACATATTCATAACTGGTGCTATTTGTTACACTTTAGTTGATGTAAAAAAAATGTCAATGAGTCTGTTATTAAATAAATTGACAGTAATACAGCTTAATGAAATCTATTGCTTGTCCTACTTATTTTGCTTTATTTCAGGGAGTGGAAATATTAATCATTGTCTTGTTAAATCTTTTGCTAGTGTAATTAAATCATTATGACTAGTATTATGACAAATTTATGTCAGATCATGATGTCTTGGTTAATGACAAGTTGTCATAACGAAGACAATTTTATCTAGATCAATGACAAGTTGTCATAACAAAGACATTTTCAATAATGTCAACTTTGTATTAAAAGTGTCATGATTTACCGAATGACACTATGACAACGGTCATAAATATTCATGAAGACTTATTGATGTTCATGACAGATGTTATGTCATGTTTATGACAGTGTCATGACAGTCTTATTCATCCCCCTTCAAATAAAGTGTTACCAAACATACTGTGAAATATAAGCATGTTAAAACAGAAGTAATCTAATTAATCTATATTATGTCTTTCACTTGGTGATGGAATTACAAAGGAACTTTTCAGTCATTCTAATTCACGGAATGAGTATGTACTTGCTGAATATATTTGCTTTAATATAGTAAATAATAAAGAGGCGAAAACATTTATTTGGGTCCGGTTGGAGCAGTTGGTGAGAAAAGTGACCATCGATATTGCTGGATTCTATAAAATGTGACTTAAAGCTGAGATGCTGATGTTTGGATATGTAAAAATATATTATCTGCTTGTAAATCTACACATAGTTTGGTTTCTGTCAGTTCTGTAAAGATACAAGAGAGCAAAGCAAATTTCTCTTTTATATTGACCAATAATTTAATTTTACTTAATTGTCGCTGTAGGAGTCATGGTTTAAAATTGAACAAACTTTGGCTCATATGTGCTTTATGAAATATTTAGGCCCGAGCAGCTAAGCGCTGCGAGAGCCTATTGAAACCTTGCTGTAAATTATTATTATTAGGCCCGAGCAGCTATCGCTGCGAGAGCCTATTGAAACTGTGCTGTTTATTAGGCCCGAGCAGCTAAGCGCTGCGA
>NW_006803465.1:0-1367 GCF_000485575.1 Poecilia formosa
TGAGGCTACACAGAAGCACGCGTGAGACAACTCCATCTTAGCAGGTGCTCTTTTATTTTGTCCCCGCCCCCAAACACAATACAGCACAAAGGTTCCTATCCACGGATAGCCTGATGCTACAACACCAACAAAGCGAGTTTAGACACTCACCATAATAGAAATGTCTGGAGGAAACTTGCAGGAATCTGGGAATGTTGGAGAACGTAATATCAGCGTCTCACTGCTGATACCAGGACATTCGTCTTCTTTTAGTTAGCTCCGTTAGCTTAGCCTCCACGCGTTGTTTCCAAGCAGGAAAATAGTGAAAAGAAAGTCAGTCTTCCATCTTTTTACCGTTTCAGTCGTGTGATCGGACATTACATTCAATAACGCAGCAAGTTCTACCATAGCTAAATTATTTTAAGTTACTTGGATTTAAAAAATCTGCAAGACTGTTGTTTTTGTCGGTTATGTTTAACAGATAGAGGACCCCAAAGATGGCGCTGGTGTCCCTCCGTCTACAGCAGTGACGTCACGTTCCAAAGCTCTATAACCCATGCCATGAAGCAGCATGGATCATCACGCTTTTATTTTGAAAACCGACACGCAAAATGAAGCAGTCACGTGACCCATGCAATACGAGGTTTCGGTGTGTCCGAATTCGAAAGACGTAATTGTAGGCCAATTACATCATAGCGTTGCGACAAGGCCTGTCTGAATTCAGGCTTTATAACACTTTAAATGACACAACGTGATTTGGTACAACGTTTTTAGGCGAGAATGTAAGTGTGTAAATCTCAAATATATTCTCGGTTCATCAATACATCATCTAATTGCAATATTGCTCTGACATTTTCGGACCTGTCTGCTACCGCTGCGTTAACAGCCAGCTCCCCGCCAGCTGCCAGCTGACCGGGCACTCCAGGTTTGGTATACAGAGAAAACGCCTAACACATTGTTATAAAAACTCCCGCTAGCTTTCCCCAATGAGTGGGAGTTAAACACCAATATTATTTAGACAGGTCTGGTTGAAAAATGTTTGATTTATAAAGTATTTCAAAGCAGAGCACATCTGTTTGATTGATTAATTAAAGTTAAGCCTCCAAACATAATAGGTTTATTTAACCGTAATGTCCTATCTGCGATGTGGAGAGTATTATATTTGTAAATGAATAATTTGTATTCCTTGTACACATTTAAACATTTTAGAATCAAACTAAGAGATTTCCTTCTTACTATGGAACATCCTTTACTATAAAAGGTGAAGAATAATATAGAAATCAGTAATACATGACTGAAAAACAAACTTCGGCTGCGTCGTTTTTTTTTTCTTCTCCGCTCTCTGCTTCGCGCTATCACGGTTGCTTGGCAACATGAGTTACGCTGAG
>NW_006803466.1:0-1367 GCF_000485575.1 Poecilia formosa
CCCTTATAGGACTTCAGTTAAACGTTGTTTAACTGGGTTAAACGACATTTTAATTATTTTTTAATTATTAAAATTATTTGCAGCCAATCTAATCCTGGTATATGTTGAAGGTCAGTGGTTGTGTTGGGTTTTCTTTTATGTCATAGACGGATTTGACAATAAAGATATTTGACGTTTTAGTGTCTTGAGAGTGCAGTGTCTGTTGGGGCGTTCACTTTTTCTTGGATTTCTAATTGGCTCTGATCCCTTATATTTGGCTACATGTTGAATTTTAGTTCTGCAACAGGATTAAATCTGTTTCTGCTGTGCAAGACTGATATATCTTTGCTAATCAGACTACAAATAATAGTGGAACTTTGCAGAAGGTGAGAAATTGTGGAGGGGTTAATGTTATCTAAGAATTTTATTGTGAGGATAATCTCAAAGTATTCCCAGATGTCAGAGATTTTACTCTTGTTGGCTCCATTTAAGACAATCAATCAAATTTATTTGTGTAGAATATTTCAGCAACAATGCAGTTCAAAGAGATTTACATCATAAAATCACAAAAATATAGTTATAAAAAAACAACATAATCTACAATTGAGAAAACCAGTAACAAACATTTTGATGAGTGCCATCAATATACATCAAATATGTTGGTCAATGTTCATTTTATTTGGCCACTGAAGACAAATATCATCCTCTGATGCGTGACCAAATGGACAACAACCCCATGACACAGCAAGGCTCATCGCGCTTTTATTTTGAAAACCGACACGCAAAATGAAGCAGTCACGTGACCCATCCAATGTGAGGCCTTGTTTGTTGCCAGTCATGTGGTTTTCAGCAAGCCGACACAAGCCTAGAAGCGGCTTCATCGGACACGCCCCCTTTTTACTCGGTACAAGCCTCGAAGCCTGGATTCAGGTAGCCCATCACTAATGTTGGCAGAACGCTGAGAACGCTGACGCTATTGCTCCCTCTACTGCGCATGCAGGACACTTTCAGGTCGCATTCTTGGCAGTGTGAAAGGCCTCTGCAAAAAAATCCGATCTGAAAAAAAAAAATCAGAATTGTGTCACTTCAGGCTGTAGTGTGAACGCAGCCTAAGTGCTTAATAAACATGATGTGATTTGAAAATCATTTGACAGAATTTATTTCCTTTGTTATTCTACCATTTTGCTTTTACACATTTTATTCATTGTTGGCTTTCAGGGCCCTGTGATGGACTGGTGACCTGTCCAGGGTGAACCCTGCCTCTCATCTGATGACTGCTAGAGATGGGCACCACCAGCCCCCCTCACCACCCTGCAAGGATCAGCCTGTTCAGATCATGGATGGAAAGATTTTAAAGTAGTTTGTCTCCTTAAGTCCACACTTAAAAC
>NW_006803467.1:0-1366 GCF_000485575.1 Poecilia formosa
AAACCAAATCATGCAAGCAATTGACAAATTAAACCTACATGCAAACAAAGAAAAGAAGAAAAAAATACAAATTGTAAATAAACGTACTGAAAAATAGGGGGACTCACCATAAACGGTTGAACCCTGGCCAAAATAAAGAATAAATCAATTGGGTAAATGACACCCAGCATGAAGCAAAAGTAAAGACAAAACAACGGCGTTAGCGTGGCCGTGCTCCCCTTGCGCCACGGACAATTAGGCCAGGTGCGCGCACCAGTAAGCGGCAGGAGGAGGGAGGGGGAAAACCACACAACAGTCCACCGCCAAGTCCCGAACACCTCAGGATCTAAAAAATAAAATTTAAGGTGAACTATGGCACCGAGCTCAACAAGCTGTCAATGAACCCACCTACCTCGGTTAAGAGCTCCACGCACATGACGCGTGCCTGATCACACGCACTCCCAGAGAGCAAAACGGGAGCACCAGCACAATCTCAATCCTGAGCCCAAAGGAAGCACAATCACCACAAACTAATCTAAAATCCAACAGAAGGAAAATCACAAAACTAACCTGAAGACCATTACTTGATGCTTGAGGAAAGACAGGATCACACAAGCTCACAACGCCATCTCCACAGCTCAAAACAATTGTATATAAGTGCGCACCCCACACACCTGGCTTTAAAGGGTACGTTGGTGCCGCCCACCACTCACCTTAAAGGTGAATCCGCACCAACATACCACACAACGAAAAGCTAAAATTGCTATTGTCAATTCAACATGAAAGTGGCGCATTTTCAAACATCTTTTTTCGTTTTCTCTATTTGCTATTGTTTTATTAAACTTTCAAATTGTTACGCAAGTCAGGGACGTTTTGACTATACATAATACTAATTCAAGATATCAGTAATGTCATTCTGACTAGTCGGAATGACATCTTAAATAGAAGAGCTGTGTAATTCAAGATATCTCAAATTCATTTCGAGATATCTTAAAATGAATTTTGACTAGTCAAAATTACAATTCAAGATATCTTTAATTTAGTTTTGTCTAGTCATTATTTGCTTTTAAGATATCTATAATTTAGTTTTCACTAGTCAAAACTACATATCTCCTGTCCAAAAATACATTTAAGATGTCTTGAATTATGTAGTCATTAGAGATATCTTTAATTACAATTATGACTAGTCAAAACCAAAATCAAGATATCTTCAATTTACTATATGACTAGTCATAATTTAGTTGTAGATATCTGTAATGTGTATTTTAGATAGTCAGTAATTCATTTTAGATTTCTTGAATAGAAGTCTCCATATAAGTCAATGGTAAACCTGACGTAATTTCATCTAGTCAGAATGAAATTACAGATATCTCAAATAGTTATTTTG
>NW_006803468.1:0-1363 GCF_000485575.1 Poecilia formosa
GTGGCTACACGCGGTCCACCGGGAGAACCTGGGATCCAGAAGTAGATTGAGCCAGAGATTTTCTTTCTTAAGATATATTATAACCTAATATCTTCAACAGTTGCCACCTTTCAGAAATCAAAATAAGGGACGCTCCCCACGGCATGTAGCCCAACTCTCATGGGGTGAGATGTCCACTGCAGTGATAGACATTATTTTATGGCAGTGTTTGTTGTCTTTAAAAAGTGATCTGTAGAGCAATCAGTCATGCATAGTTGGTTAGAGTACCCCAAAATTGTACTCCAATCAGAGTAGCATACCTTAAAATCACATTTAATTAAGGTGTAAAAAGTATTTGGTAAACTACCCAAGTTCTGAGTAACTGATCATAACACCTGATTTAATATTCAAAATGTGTCCTCAGACAGCCAAAAGTATAAAAGTTATGTGAACATTCTGGTACTGTAAAGAATATTACTAAAATATTTATAGAAATATGGAGTTAGGTTTGGAGGCAGATTCTAGACCAAATTTACCACAGGGGCCAGGATAGTCGGTGTTTTTCCATGGTGACACTTAAAAAAAGAATGAAACAAAATAAACAGAGGAATATTTCAGAAACATTTTTTAAAATTGTGTAACAGGTGGAACCACCAGGTGTCCACAGCCTGAGCTTCCATAAAAGGGAAGTTGGAAGGGTGGTGGCCAAGTGTCAATTTCCTGTGTGTGTGACCAGGTGTGTGTTGGGCCCACACGTTCCGCTGTTTGCGGTCTGTGGTAAGGTTTGGAGGAAAACTGTTTTAAATTGATCCTCTTAAATAAATCAGTGCTGACGTGGTGTTTTTATACAGGGCCATATTATTATTGATGTTCCGGTGTGTTAAGAAAATAAATTTAAAATAAGCTAGTTTTAAAACTTAACATGTCTTGATTCAAATAGCCTAATTGTGGTTTTGAAATCAGTAACGTATTCTGGCTTTTTGACATTTATTTTACCTGTAGTTACAGCAGATGGTTTGCTAGGATCGTTTGAACTGCCTTTTGTCTGTGGGAAAACGATACAGTAGAAGTTCTAGCTTTTCGCACTCATCTGTGAAAAGCCGTAAACACAGCAGGAGTTCCTGGCCTCAGAGAAAGGGTCAGAGATAACTCCTGGTTGGATGAGCAAAGATATGCCTTATTTGAATAAATTAAAGAAAAGAAGATAAAACTTTCCACATAGAGTAACAAAATCAGATTTTGCTCTTGCAACTTCTCCAATGACGTCTTTGCTTTTTGATTGTCGTTTCCATCTTTTGTCTTTTTCTCTCTCAGGTAAATTCATGTGTTTGTGCTCTGAGGTTTCTGATGTTTTGTGATGTGCTTTTCTGGTGATAGTATGCAT
>NW_006803469.1:0-1361 GCF_000485575.1 Poecilia formosa
CTTGTTCTCCTGGCTGTGTACTTGCATGTGGGCTAATCGAGTATCATCCGACATGACAGAACAATCTGGCCAACCCATTAGCCCCGCAGACGCAATCAGGAGGACTCTGTCAGAACAACAAGCCACGTTACAGAACCATGAGTCCGTTTTACGTAAGCTCCATGCTACCAATGAGGAAACAAATCAGAAGCTAGAGAAGATTGCTAACTTTTTACAGACAAGTTTCCAACAACCTACCGCGTCAGCGCCAGCTCCCGCTCCAGCTCCCGCTCCAGCTCCAGAACCACCCAGCCGGTCCATGTTTTCTGAGTTTCGCCTGCCGGCGCTGGAGAGGTTTGACGGAGAGCCGAGTAAATGCAGAGGCTTTCTGATGCAGTGTTCTCTAGCCTTTAATCACGCTCCTTCGGGTTTTTCCCACGATGGCGCCAAAATAGCCTTTGTACTCACCCATCTGTCGGGGAACGCACTGGCTTGGGCGGAGGCTAAATTCCCTGATCTGGCTAATTTTGGCTGTACTTTTGACGACTTCCTGAAGGAGTTTAAGCAGATATTTTGTTATGATCCGGACAAGACTGCAAACTCCCGTGACTTGTGGAACCTAAAACGTTCCACAAGTCTGAATTTGTCACAGACTGACAAATTCAGCCACTGTCAGTCTGTGGCTGAATTTGCCATTGAGTTCCGTATAATGGCAGCGGCATCTAGCTGGAATCAACCTGCTTTGAGGAGTGCGTTTTTTCATGCCTTAAACGAAAATATTAAGGACGAACTCGCAGTGTTGGATGATCCAGAGACCCTCGAAGATTTGATTAAATTAACGGTCCGCCTTGATAACCGAATCCGTTCCCGTTCCAAGGAGAGGGGGCATAAGGCCTTTAGCTCCACTCCTCTGGCTTCAGCCTCACTCGTTCCAGTTTCGCCGCCGTCCACCGAGCCGGAACCTATGCAGGTTGGACATACTCGCCTCACCCCCGAGGAACGCAACAGGCGTTTTTCCGCACGGCTTTGTCTGTATTGTGGAACCCCTGGACATTTCGTTGCCACCTGTCCTAAGAAGTTAAACTGTCGCGCCCATCAGTAACGGTGAGGAACCTGATGGGTCAGAGCACTGAAAATTACATCTCTCACCTTACACTTCCTGCTGAGTTATGTTTGGAGAATGATCAAATCCCTCTGTCTGTATTGATAGACTCAGGTTGTGAACGTTCTCTCATCGATTCTGAACTGGCCCATCGGTTAGCATTAGAAACCATCCCGCTAGCCACACCTCTTCGTGTATCTGCCTTGAATGGTAAAGACTTGCCACCTATAACCCATATGACCAAACCATTACAACTTGTAATTTCAGGGAATCACAGAGA
>NW_006803470.1:0-1361 GCF_000485575.1 Poecilia formosa
CTTTTTGTCCATTAAAATGTGAAGTTCAGGGACTGTGGCGCCGTAAAATCCAAGCAATAACGTGACTTAGTGTCTGTTGTCACCCATCGCCTCCACCTTTACTCGCACGCGGAGCTCCAGACATGCGCAGTGGTTTCCTCTGAGTGGGAGAAGATGTCTGTGTAATCGTCAGTAATATAGGGTAAAATGCTGCACAAATCATAAGATATGGCGACATGTAAAATAAGCAGCGCTTCACTTTCACAGACGGTGAGGATTTAGTCCAACTTTTAGCGTCACTTGGAAGGAAAGCTTAAAGAAAGGTAAGATCTGTGGACGTGATGCTAGCAAAGCTAGCTGTACAGAGACACATGTTGCATCTGCGATGAAAAAAAGTTGTCACTCATGCGTTGAATTATTGTGTGGAGGTGTTGACTGAGGTGTTGCAAATATGGGACAACGCTGTGACCAAAGTGTAATATAGTGATATGACATTCAGGAACGATCCGATTCTTCCGGACGGATCTTTACCAAGTCCTATAGGACTTCCATGTCCTCCCCTGCCAGTTGGATTTCTTTCAAAATAAAAGCCACTAGTGGCAAAAAAAGAAGAAGTTCATGCTATGTTAGGACAGGAGATGAGATGTTTCCATCACTGAAATTATGATGCATAGAATCAAATATCTAAGTCTAAACTATGTTACAGAGTAAACACAATGAAAGCATGTTTTATCTGTGGCATTGTTCATTAAAATGGCACATTACTGATGTATTAAAATTAAATACGATCAGTTCACTTAATGATATTAACGATTAGGTATTATTCAGCAAGTACTTTTACTTTTAATACTTAAGTATTTTTAAAAGCCAGTACTTTTTTACTTTTACTTAAGTAAAATGTTAATGTGGTAGTTTTACGTGAGTACATTTTTGTCTGTGTATTTGTACTTTTACTTAAGTACATTTTTTGAGTACTTTCTCCACCATTGGTCAGGGGAGTTCTGTCTAAGGCCCCATATTACCTTGGGCCAGCCCTGCCTGAACAGCCGCTGCGATGTGCTTCTCTGGAATCTACCTGGAATACCCTGGTAGCCCCTATGCCAGTCCGCCAATGCTTTGGGGACATTTTGATTCATTTAACTGTTGCATGTTTGACTTTATGCTGAGGTTCTAATTATTGGTACAGTATTTTCGCTGATGTTTGATTTGTGAACTCCAAATGCTATGGGCCGAATCTTCCTTTAACACTTCAGGTTCTGCAATAGCTTCTATTTACAGCCACTCACCTCCAGCCCAGATCCCGTCAGCAGCGGCTTTAAAGAAGGCATGTAAGAATACTTATATTTCCTTTTTTCTGTGGAAAATATCCTTTTTATTTTATA
>NW_006803471.1:0-1359 GCF_000485575.1 Poecilia formosa
AGGGAGTCTTTAGGGATTTCTCTGCATCTTTGCTCTTTTCACAATTACTCAAGAACAAGGTCGCGGATACAAGCGGCCGATATGGGTTTTCTCCGTAGGGTGTCTGGGCTCTGCCTTAGAGATAGGGTGAGAAGCTCGGTCATCTGGGAGGGACTCAGAGTTGAGCCGCTGCTCCGTCACGTTGAGAGGAGCCAGTTGAAGTGGCTCGGGCATCTGGTTAGGATGCCTCCTGGACGCCTCCCTGGTGAGGTGTTCCAGAGACATCCCACCGAGAGGAGGTCCGGGGGAAGACCCAGGACACGCTGGAGGAACCATGTTTCTCGGTGGGCCTGGGAACGTCATGGGATTCTCCCGGAGGAGCTGGAACAAGTGACTGGGGAGAGGGAAGTCTGGGCCTCCCTTCTTAAGCTGCTACCCCCGCAACCCGACCCCAGATAAGCGAAAGAAAATGGATGGATGAACAATTACTCAACAAAAACAATATATTTGTTGCTGACAGAAATTCAAAAACTCTTTATAAAATTAAAAACAGCCTCTTGTCTGGACTGGAGACGGTCCACACAGTTTTACCTTAACTTGCGTTTAAATTACAGATATCCGTTACCACATCCCTCCTGACCTGTCCTCTCCTAAGTGAAATTAAAGCTGCAGTGTGTAACTTTTATAAAAAAAAAAAATAAAAAAATAAAAAAATTTTAATATTTTTTATGTTGTGAAAATATGGCACAACATATCGTATTTTCCACACTATATGGCGCACCTAAAAACCTTCCATTTCCTCAAAAGCCGACAGTGCGCCTTATAATCCAGTGTGCTTTATATATGGACCAATATTGAACCACAACAGGTCTAGCAACTACGGTAAGCAGCCGCCAACTTCATTTTCGCCCATAGAAGAAGAAGTTCACGGTGCATGTTGGGATAGTTGTCAGAACGCTGGTTTGTAATCTATTAATAAAGTTTGACTGACTCATCTACCTACCGACCATCTACAATCAGGTCGTCTGCAGGTCATTTAGCACCACGTTCTCCACGAACATGCTGTGCGCGAACGGAGAAGGGTGACCATCGTCCAGTCACGCCCCGGCCCAGTCGCTGACGGCTCTCCTCGCCGACCGGAGTCGGACTGTTTTGTTGACATTCCGTTTAGTGCAGTGTTGAGAAAATAAATTTAAAATAAGCTAGTTTTAAAACTTAGCATGTCTTGATTCAAATGGCCTAATTGTGGTTTTGAAATTAGTAATGTATTCTGGCTCTTTGACCTTTATTTTACCTGTAGTTACAGCAGATGGTTTACTAGGATCGTTTGAACTGCCTTTTGTCTGTGGGAAAACAATACAGTGGAAGTTGTAGCTTTTC
>NW_006803472.1:0-1359 GCF_000485575.1 Poecilia formosa
GCTGAGAGTAGATTTAAACTGTTCTTGGAAAATGTTGCAAATCAATTTCTTTTTTATTTCAGTAAACAGCTGTCTATAATCAGTGGCGCAACTGCACATTAATCAGGTGGATGCGAAAATCGGCGCCCCCCGAGGCGACGCTACGTGAAGGGTAAGAATCGCTACATTTATCTCGTTATGTGCGAGAGGTGAAGCAGCGTGAGGCGCGCTGAAGTGTATGGGAAAACATAATCGGCGCGTCGCCCCCTCCAGACGGGGTTTTGGCGCCCCCTCTGGTGCTGCGCCCCTATGCGTTGCATACGCTGCATACCCACTTTTTGCGCCTCTGACTATAATATCTATCTGTATTTCTTTGTATCTTTGGAAGATACAAGATGCAAGCTGAGGTGCAAAGAACCACTGCCCAAACGCTCTCCGACTCTGGTCGCTATGGTAGCGTTTACATATCCCTTCAAAATAAGATACAGATGCGCCACAAAAACGAGCATTTTACTTTCGTGAAAATTTTAACTCACGATAATGACTAACGGGAGCCCTGAGCTTGTTTCTCTGCAACGAGATGGTCCCATCTGGGAGTGATGGGAGATAATAACTCCCGAAGTGTTGCTTATATCCACAGCGTGCTTGGTCTCTACGTGGCGAAGCAGTCTAAAGCTTCATGGGCTCTTTGCACCTCAGCTTCCGCGTTCGGGGAAAAGCGGCTCGATTGTTTCCGATCCAATAAAAATATCATTTTACACTAGGGCTTGGCCAAGGTTTGTACATCAATCCGAAGCCCCAACAAGTAAGCTGGAGCAAGGTTTTAGATGTTCGCCTCGATATACATTCACTGATACGAAGGTGAGTTTTACTTAAACTTTGTGGCTAACATTAACCTTAGCTTATGCAATAAGCAATAGGCAATATTCTCGGACATTGTTCTTGTAAAAATGTGCTATTTAAGTATCTAAACATTCTAACGGACAATGTTTTTACCTAATTTTCAAGTGTTAGTGTCACAGACTAACGGGGGAGGTTACAGTTCGGGCTTTTTACTTCCGAAGCATGATGAAGCACAACAAGCCTCATAGCTTAACAGTAGGCAGCTCTGGTGTCAGAGATCTGGTTCCGCTGACCGTTCAGGTTAAGAGTTGCTGCTTTTAGAAAAATATGACCGTGTTATTTCGTTTTATTACCTTTGCATGTTTCTTGTGAAGAGCTCAGATAGGACGGTGTTTACAGCAGTATGTACAGGCGGATCAGTTGCTCGGCTGTCTGGCTCTGGTCTGTTCTCTCGTTCCCATAAACTCGCTCTTTCAGGCTGAATACAGAAGTGATTCCATGGAAATAACTCAGGGAGGCTCCTTTATTTATCATCCG
>NW_006803473.1:0-1358 GCF_000485575.1 Poecilia formosa
CTCCTCCCCTGACTCAGTTCATTTATGTCCTCAGCATGACAGTGTTGCTATGGCAACAGCATGCCAGTGCAGCGGGCAACTGTGAGCAAGTAATCAATGTTTTCTTGCCGCTGCGTCACATGCATACATTTCAGCCGCCGCCCGATAAGGAGCGCGTTAAGAAGCCAAGTGTAATGTGTCTTATTATGTTAGACAAATGTGTGACAGACGGAAGAAAAGCTGCAAAAACCTCGGAGGCACAGACAGACGGAAGGATGACATTTACCAAGGATTGAATGCTTTCATTGGCTGTCAGTTGAGTTCGGTATTTAGCTCATCACTTGTTAATGTTACAAGCCGATGCATTTCGGCTGATTCTAAATTCGGACACAGCGCTATCGCAACAATTCGGCCCTATACGCCTTGACGGCAATCTGATCATTACTTTTTGGTGACTTTAATTCCAATGCGGAAAACTATTGTACTTGCTTCAAAAGACAGATTATGAAATTCTACTACTAAAATCTTTAAAAAAAAACAAACATTGTAAACAATGCTTGTCATCAGTGCATCAACAATATCACTGCTCTTGTCTTGGCACTGGAAACCGAAATAACCAGATCTGCTGTACCTCATTACACCTACATAAAGCCTCTACAATTCATTCTTTTCTTGCCTGTTGCACTTTACCCACTACACTGTTTATTGTCGCTACACAATTCATTTTGGCACAGAAACTATTTCATAAACATAATTGTGGCTTTGCACAACAGTGGATATTAGGACTGTGGATGTAAACAGTGGAGAGCTGTAGGAGATGAGGTTTGGCTTGAAGGCTTATGTGAATTAATCTGACATCCTTCATGGACCAGTGGTCTGTGATTGTTGAAAATCTATGCAGTCTAAATCTATAGACTGTTCAAATGCAGGATCCATCTTTCCTTGTAGCTTAAGATGATGTCGCTGAACCTTGGCGTATGAAGATCTCTTTCTTTTTTTCTTTTTTTTTTTTCAAAATTATTACTGAAGTAAGGTTCAGTAAAATTGTGAATGATATGGAAATGTCTCAATAAGGATTTTTTTGTCACTGATACACTACCCAGCCTGTACCATTTTCCACTCCAATAATTCATAAATATCAATGTATACTGAGCAGCTTTTTAAAATCCATTTACCCTCCTGCAGTCTTAAGTGATGGGGTCAAGTTATTTGGACCACTCTGGCGGGTCTCTTTCATTAGAAACTTTACTTGATTCTAAAGAATTTGCCTCCAATGTATCCCTGTACACTACAGGTCTGGACTCGAGTCACGTGACTTGGAATTGAATCATAAATTTACTTAGTTTTGGTTTGACTTGTCGAGTTCAAATTGTCTGTTA
>NW_006803474.1:0-1357 GCF_000485575.1 Poecilia formosa
ATGGCAATAATTCCTAAAATTCGCAAGGCTCTCTCTCTCTGTGAAAGTCGACGGGGGAACCCTTTCCCAGATAAATGGCCAAAACAAAATTATTTGCAAATCAGAACTCCAATTTTCTTCAATCTAAACACGGCTCTTTCTTCCCACAGAGCTGGTTCTCAGGGACTTCAAGAAGTCCCGCTTGGCAGCCCACTCCCGGAAGTGCGCTGCCAGTAATGCGCAGCAGGCAGGGACTCACGCCGGCAGGTTCTGCCAATATTTGTTGGAAGACCTGCCGGCCAACTCCGGGGCCCAGGACCTCAACTTCCTGGACCAGCCGGAGAAGGTCTGCGGGTGAGTACACCGCTCCTACTTCTAACAGAACGGCTTTGCGTTCTGTGGAAGTACGCCATTGATCTACTTCCATCAATCGAAGTAGATGGAAAACAATTTAAAGTGCAAATGACAACATTGACCTTTGTCCTCCAGCTACCGAGCGCACCTAACTGGCCACGGCTACACCTCCGCCACGGTACGCAAGATGCTCTGCAACGTGGGCCTCTTCTTTGTTTATGTCCGGGACATCGGAGACAGCGGGCTGTCCCATCAGAAAATAAATAATTTATTAAGTGACCTAAAGAGGGGGTAGAGCTGAGCTCAGCTCTATTTTGTAAATAGTTGTTTTTTTATTGCTATTTGGGGTTTTTTGTTTTTGTAAATAGTTCCTTTTGTTATTTTTGTAAATAGTTTTTTTTAATATATTTTAGTGTGTTTTTATGCTTTGTTTTTATTTTTCCCTTTTCTTTCTTGTAAATAGTTGTTTTATTATTTCAATAGTTATTTGATTAATATTTTTGTAAATAGTTCAATTTATCTTTTACAGTGTGGTTTTTTGCTTTGTTTTCATTATTCTCTTTTTTCATATTTTTTTCTTTCTTGTAAATAGTTAATATATTTGTTGTTATTTGTGTTCAAACTAGCTGTTTTTGTTAAAGAATCTGTTTTTTTAAATTCCTTTTCTTGTCGTCCTTCACTTAAGCCAGCGGACAAAATCAAGACTTGCTTCCAGATTAAAACAAAAAATTGGTGTTTTTCCAGCAGTCTGGTCACAATTTCAACCACTTTTAAGAGTTCTAAGACAGGGGGTGTCAAACTCCAGTCCTCAAGTGCCGCTGTCCTGCAGTGTCTAGACGTTCCACAGGTAAAAAACAGTGGAATGAAATGGCTTAATTACCTCCTCCCTGTGTAGATCGGTTCTCCAGAGCCTTGTGTGTAATGACCCGATTATTCTTTTCAGGTGTGGTGCAGCAGAGGCACATCTAAAAGTTGCAGGACAGCGGCCCTTGAGGACTGGAGTTTGACACCCCTGTCTTAAGAC
>NW_006803475.1:0-1356 GCF_000485575.1 Poecilia formosa
ATATCTTCAAAGCCAAAGCAGCACAAACTAAAATTTTTGCTGCACAAACCAGCACAAACATAGCCGAGTTGATTGACACCCATTTTGCCTGATTTGAAGAAGGTGGGGGGGCTGGTTGACCTTGGATGACCTCTAGAAACATCTCTTTATATCTTTAAAATGATAGCGGCAGAAACGAAAATTTTTGCTGCACAAACGTAGCACAAACGTTTGACACCAATTTTGTCTGATTTGAAGAAGGTGGGGGGGCCAACTTCACTCAGGTCATTTTGCGCCGTGCTGAGCGCTCCTTGGTCATGTCCTCAAACAGTGATAGACGACAGCCATCCCATAGTATCCCCTTCTTCTTCTTAGCAGCAGCCAGGACATTCTCTCGGGCAGTATATTTGAGAAATCTCACCAATATGATGCGCGGAGGCTGGTTGGGATCCGGGCGGGGACCTGGGCTTCTGTGGCAGCGCTCAATCTCATAGTCATCTCCATTCAACTCTAGACCATCACAAAGTATTTTCTGCACATATTTAGCTAGTGGCATTCCAACCTCCTTCCCCTCTTTCAGACCAACAAGTCTAATGTTTTTACGACGGGCTCTGTTTTCTTGGTCATCAATTCTCTCATAAAGTTGTTCAACTGTTTTGGTTAGCTTCACGTTATTTCTTGCTAGGTTAGCTACAGTGTCCTCCACATCAGAAATGCGTCTCTCAGCTTCAATTAGCCTTGTTTTAATTGCACTCACGGAGTTCTTGAGTTCTGTTGTGTTCGATTTGATCAGAGCCACATCTCCATTTAACGTCACCTTGGCAATCTCTGCAAACAGACCATTTATGTCTGTTACTTGGCTGTCTTCTTGGCTAGCAGTATTAGCTGAGTTAGCTCCTCTGGTAGCAACAGCGGGTAGGCGCGTCTGCACATCGTTTTCTTTCATTTGCCGTCGTCATACTTCGGTCAGATTGCTCAAATGTAGTGAGCGTGCACCCAAGCTTCAAGTAGGGTGTTGGTAGGATTTTTCAGAAGTCCGGATTGCTTTATGTGTAGTTGCACATTGCTTTTGCCTGTTGCACATGGGGAAAGACATTTCAGTAATCTAAAACTAATAGAAATAAAATGTAAGACACCTACTTGCATCCTGGATGTGGACTGTTGGATGTAAAATTCATGAGCAGTAAATATTGTGCTAGTATCAGTATTGGACCACAAAGCAAGGCGGTTGCAAGCCTTTAAAATTGTGACGCTTTTTATGGGTCAAAAAGACTCAAAAAAATGGGGTATATGCCACGAGAGGTGGTGACGTATTTCCGTTTGAATTTATTCCACATAGGTTGGTTCCGGGTCCTGCTTGCTCCTATTGTTCTTGGC
>NW_006803476.1:0-1354 GCF_000485575.1 Poecilia formosa
CAATAATAAACTATTTATTTATCATCTGCTGTGTTTCCGTACATCAGTTTACTGACAGTCATTTGAACTGAGGGATGATCTGGACTGTTTTTATTTAATTTAATCCACCTTGATGTTTACGGTGCTGCCAGTAAAGCTACAGGGAAACGGAGAAAAGGTTCCAGTATCTATGCAGTAAAAATGATTCATCAACATTTTTGTTCCTGATTTATTGTAAACTGGGATTAAATTTACTACCAAGTGACTCTTTGACCTTGTAGCTTAAACTTTACCCCGTTGTTTACTTCAGATCTGCAGCAGAAACAGAATAAAAATCTTATCATTTCTAAGATTACACGAACTGCTACCAAATGCTAGTATTTGGGAGCTACTAGCTAGTTTTTTCTGTTCCAGTTGGTTAGAATCTTAATGGGGATTTCTTTGTCTCAATAGGAAACTTTTGATGGGAGAGGACAGACGTCACATGTGGCGTACCCCAAGGTTCAATCCTAGGATCCCTCTTATTTAGCACACAGTTTCAGTTCTTCCAGCTGGAAACTAGAGATCAGGATGACCTCTGATCCAAACCTTCAGGGTCACATTAAGACGGTTACAAAGTGGGCCTTCTATCACCTGAAGAACATTTCCAGGAAACATTAAAGATCTACTGTTATAGTATCATCCTTCCAGATCCCTCAGGTTCTGGTTCTGGTTCTGCTCTGCATCAGAACCAGAACCAAACATGGATAAGCAGCATTTAGCTTCTATGCACCACAAATCTGGAACAAACTTCCAGAAGACACAGAGTTCCTTAATTCAAGATGAAAACCCACCAGAGAGTTGCTTTTGAACCTTAATAGATTAAATATTGATCAATATATTTGATGTGATGATTTTAATTGATTTTAAGGACGGCACTGGACAAAATGTGATGTCTGTTACAGGTTTCTCTATTGTTGAATGTATTATGTTTTTATGATGTAAAGCACTTTGAACTGCCTTGTTGCTGAAATGTGCTATACTAATAAACTTTGTTGATTGACTGATCTGTCAATACAGCTTAAGAAATTACTATCATCACAGCCAATATTTGCTGCCTCCATGATTCAGCATACTTGGACAGGTAAACAAACATTATGCTGGGTTCCAGGTATGAGGAACCAATTCTTCCTGTTGGGTCAAACACTATTATAAAATAATAAAGATTTCCTAGAAAACCAAGACTGGATGTTTAGTAGCAGCAGTTCATGTTTCATTTCTATAAAACAATAAAATAATTTAGTAAAGTCAGATGTGAGTGAGTCTCCTCCTCCGTTCTGGTGTTTATAAGGAGGAGCCAGAGCAGAAGGAGGTCAGATCTTTTAGGATCAGATTA
>NW_006803477.1:0-1354 GCF_000485575.1 Poecilia formosa
GCTGGTTTAGTAGACTGAAACTAGTTCCAAATGATTAACTACTAACGTCCAAACTTTCTGCACTGAGGGCCAAAACCTCCAAGTTGAAAGTTCTCAGGGGCCAAAATTAAAAACACAAAATAATATCATTGTGAATTCGTTTTCTTTACCTGCCCAACAATAAATTGAACAAGTTCATTTTATTTTATTTTATTTTTTACCAAAATCAACATTAGCATGAAATATGCCTTTATGTTTATCTTTATTTTGTGTTTTGAGATAATTATTTTCTATTTTGTTGGTCTGTACATTGTTTTTGGTTAATTTCGAGCAATAAAAATCAGAATTTTCTTTCACAGCTTTTGTTGTGTGCAGCCCAAGTGTGTCTCAGAGTAAAATGTTGCTGGATGTTTGTGGTATGACTTCATGCTAAAGAAAGAAAAATTATTTTGTGTTGTATATTTTCCATTTAAGATATTAACTCAACCTGAAACAATTACAAAAAACATCCATCTCATCTGTATCAGATCCAAATGCCAAAGAGACAAATTTTCACCATTTTTCAACTGCAATGAGGGGCCACATTAACTCATTCCAAGGGCAACAAATGGCCCCCGGGCCATACTTTGGACACCCCTGGCTCAGAATCTGGCCCTGACTGGACTGAAACAAATGTGTCTTACCATCTCATGTGGTTGATGCAGATAGACAGAGACCTTTTTTATTCAGTTAGGACAAAACTATTAAAACTTTTTTTCAAATAAAGAGAGGCATAAATCCTGTTTAATTGCTGAAAATAGACTAAATCTTTTCTTCAGTCGAGCCCAAAATAAATGAGTAAAGTGGTTGCCTTTCTTTCATAAAGAAATAATGCGTAATGTATTTGAAGTTTTGGATCTACAATGATTCGCGTTCCTTTTCTGCAAAAAAATCCGACAATTTTCTTTGTTTACCTAAAATATTTCATGCTTAGTTTATTGTTAAGCAGAAAGAAATTGCCCAATAAAACTTTTGGTTTTAGTTAAAAGAAAAACAGAAAAGATATATTTCGGACCAAGTACCCTTGAGTTGATTTTGTCCCGGCTTGGACCGCCCGTCAGTGTTGTAATTTGACCGCCATCCAGCAGAGGGCGCCGCTAGTCATCCCTAAGCAAAGCCGTTGATGTGGTTGATAGAACAAAGATGGCGGGGAAGAGAACCGAGTCCGGAGAGGGGTGTAAGATTCATTTCACAATTTATTTGGACATATAAACACTCGACTTCTTAATTTATCACCTTAAAGGGCTCAGTCAGCCGTGCAGCGTCAACGTCTCAAATAAAAATTTGTTTGTAGCTACAAAGGCGAGGATGTGATGACAGGAAAGCGTAATATGAT
>NW_006803478.1:0-1352 GCF_000485575.1 Poecilia formosa
ACACACCTGGACCATTGACTCATTATAAGGCTCTACAGAACTGAGTTGCTGCTAATGAGGGAAGTCAACCTTTTGCCTGGGGTGTGTTTTAGCAGGGATGCATCTAAAAGTTGCAGTCTGAAGGACTGCAGCTGGGTACTCCTGATTTGTACCGTCAATGTGGCCCTTTGAGGGTGGCCAATATGCTGAAGTGGCCCTCGGTGAAATTGAGTTTGACACCCCTGGTGTAAGGTATGCTTTTTTTTTTTGTTTGTTTGTTTTTTAACTGAGCAACTGGCTACATTTTTAACAGCAGCAAAAACCGGTGTGTTTACAACATTAAGTGCTTATTAAACATGATTTGAAAATAATTGGACAAAATTTATTCCCCTTGTTATTCTATCATTTCTCTTTCATACATTGTCCAGGGTGAATTCCGCCTCTCATCTGATGTCTGCTGGAGATGGGCACCACCAGCCCCCCTCACCACCCTGCAAGGATTAGCAAGATGATGCTAATCCTTGCAGGATTCTTATCACGTGGTGATAAGAACGTATGGATGGATGGATAAGTCCACATTTAAAAAAAAAAAAAAAACTTCATAGTTAAGGCCAACATCATCCGATTCTATGATATTGCTGATCACTTTTTCTACTAAAATACAGGCAAAGACAACACCCAGAAATGTTTCTTCACCCCAGGCATCTGGTCCCAAACATCATTATCAGTTCTGATGATGCCATTTACATAGGAAGTCCACAACGTCTTCACGTTGTAAGTCTTATTTTTTTTTTGTCGTTTTTCTGGACTCTTTAAAATTCAACTGCTTTCTCTGTTTAATTGCTCTATTGTTCTTTTTTGTAGGTTTCTGCAAAGTGCAGTGAATGGGAATGTTCTGTCGTTGAGCCTCACTGTTCTTAGGAAGGAGAAATGTCAGTTTGTCTGGACTAATACTGGAATAATGAGACATTGAATTAAAATGAATGAATGAATTTAAATTCTCTGTCCTTGGTGAAATATTTCACATTTCCTCTAAAGTATGCCTATTTTTTTACTGTGCTAATTTTCATGAGCATATTTTCTGTAAACTTAATATTTTGACAGTTTGTACAATTCTCTGATTTTATATTTTCAATGTACTCTTGAAAAATGAATATATTGAATACACACATATGAAACTGGGGGGTTCGGTACCTCAAAAAAGGTTAAGAACCAGTGTTTTAAAGTCTATGAGTGCTAAGAGGTTTATTGTTCGTCCTGTCCCAGTGCAAGCGGCATTCTTTTATATCTGTGGACCACCTGTGTAAAATGCCCCAATGCTTAAATCAAACACACCAATCTGATCAGCAATTACCATCTTTAAGAGGAAGACA
>NW_006803479.1:0-1352 GCF_000485575.1 Poecilia formosa
TCCTGCAAAGTGGCTTTAACAAGAAGACTGTAATTGAGAATCTGTGGCAAGACTTTAAAATTGGTGTAAACAGATCCTCTCCATCCATCTTTTCAAAAAAACTACATAAAGGAATTGGCAAACTTTTTACATTTTTGCAAAGCTACTACACAGTAAAATTTCCAGAGTAAAATTTACTCAATTTGAAAAAAATTTTACTCTAAAAAAGACAACATTTGGTCCCACTCTAAATAGAGTAAAATTTAGAGTTGAAATTACAGAGTAAAATCAACTCAATTTAGTGCAAAAATTTTAATCACTGCCAAGAGAATTTACTCTAAGTTGTTTAAAATAAAAACTACTCCACCGTATTTTAACTCCAAGTGGAATATAATTTACTCTAAATAGAATTGCATTCTATTCTAAGTAGAGATAACTTTTAGTCTGACTAAAAAGGAATTTTACACAAAATAGAATACATTTTATTCCATATAGTGAAAATTGTGCTCTTAATAGTATAAAATTTTACTCCTAATTTAATTGAATTTTATTCCATATTGTGCAGTTAAACATTAAATTAAATTCTAAAATAGAACCAACTTTAACTTTATTTCACTCACTAAGCAATTGTTTTACAGCTAATATACACAGCTGAGTTTGTAATACAATGCATAGACCAGAAATCAGTATTTGAACAGCCATTTTATTGTTCACAAGAAACAGTATGGAACAATATAAACATTTCCATCTTCATGACTGTATGACACCTGTAAATCAAAAGCTCTGGAACAGAAAAGCTCTTCTACATGAATAACATGAGGTCCGTCTCTTGTACACAAAACTTGAAAAGCACTGAAATGCTCATTCAGACACACTGTTTGCAATGCAAATGTAACAAACAGTAACCTCTCATCTTTCACAACAACCTTGTAGATCTTATGGAAAACTGGCATTTCACAAAAAATTTCTTTACAAACAACTAAATCTTCACGATACATATTTCCATGGTGTTTGGCCCATTTAACATTTAAAACCTTGGTGTTGATTGGTAACTGAAGAGTCTCTGCTATCTCACAGCCCCAGTCCAGTGCATTTAAAGGCACCATTTTACCTGGTCCAATGGTCAGTCTCTTGTGGTCAAATGTATGCCAACTGAAAGCAATGTGACTTTGATGCTTTAATGCCAGGGTTTTGGTAACATTTTTGAAACTTTTCAACTGTTTTTTAAAGAAATTGTGTTTAGCTTCGTATCGCATGCACCAGCTATGTAGAATTGGGCCTGTTTTGAGTATACATGTAGGGTAATGCACCATGAAATGATGCTTTGGGAGCAGCTTCTTCTGTGGAAACAAATGTTTGAATAACCTGTGGTG
>NW_006803480.1:0-1351 GCF_000485575.1 Poecilia formosa
CTTTTGTCAACAACTCAGAGGCGGAAGTGAGAGCTCCGCGCAACGCAAATGAAGTCCCGGCCGGAACACGGTGCGCTAACTAATAAAACATAAATTAACGAAGCTTCGAGGCAGGTAAATTTTCCTCGAGGAATTTTAGTAATTGAGGTACTCGAATCATTCGAGGAATCGTTTCAGCCCTAATGGCCTCTCCAAAACATTGACCTTGTTTTTCTTAAACCACTTTGTGACCAGTTCGGCAGTATGCTTAGAGTCATTGTTCATTTGGGAGACACATTGCGTCCAAGCTTTAACTTCCTGGCTGTTGTCTTGAGAAAAAGGTTTTGGTAAAATTAATTTACCAAAAAGGGGAAAACCTTATTCTTATTTCACATCAGACAGTGTGGAAAAAAATACTATTAGGGCTGAAACGATTCCTCCAATGATTTGAGTGCCTCGATTATTAAAATTCCTCAAGGAAAATTTATCTGCCTCGAAGCTAATTTAATTTATGTTTTATTTTTTAATGCACCCTGTTCCTACCGGTTACTATTTGCGTTGTGCAGCGCTCTCACTTCCGGCTGAATAGTTGACGAAAGCTAAGTGTTAGCAGCATAAAGTCCAATTTTCAAGTTCGGTCTGGGAGGATTTTACTGCTTGATGATAATGTCCAGGTTTTTGTCGTTTTCGGGGGACCAATAAACATCCTTAAAATGACTGGAGCGATGCTTGGAGTACAGCAGCTTTTCTCCCGCTGGTTCAGAGCGAACTTCGGGATTATTTATACAGGTGAGCGGATAGACCGAACACTACGGGCGGCTGTGCTTCAAATGCCAGCTTTACTGACTAACCGGGAAATAAATTTAATATCTTTCATATCATTCGCAACAAATGGCTGACGGAGCGCATCGTGACGGTACATAGCTGATAGCTTTCTACGTGTGACGAATGCAGTGTCAAATCCCACCATAGGCACAAAACTATAAATGGCTGGACAAGATGAGAGCTAATCTATTAAATTGACTGAAGATGAAACCAAAAGCTGGAGTATAGACATGTTTTTATAACCATATTTGTGAGCCTGCCTCTTTATTATTAAATTGAATATAATTTCAGATTTTTGTACAACTTTTCTTCAGGTTAACTTAGAAAGTGAGCTATTATTTTGATTATTATTAACTTTGTTATTGCTAACAATAATTTTGTTAATAAAGTTATTGTTAGGGAAGCTCAAATGTGAAAATTTGCACTGACGTTGATATCTGATGCTGTTATGTTAGATTTACCAATGTTTTATTCTATCTTTGTTTTTACCCGATTACTCGATTAATCGTAAGAATAATCAATAGATTACTCGATTACTAAAATATTC
>NW_006803481.1:0-1350 GCF_000485575.1 Poecilia formosa
TCAGAGGCAACTGAAATCAATTAATTTAAAAAATCCTTTCTGAATATCATCTCATGGTCTCTGAACTAAATGCGTCTTTCTGACCGGGAGCTGTCAGCGTGTTGAAGAGTTATGGACCGGAAGCTTTGGAGTGTCTGGTTAGAAAGTGCATTACAAACCTTTGGTTGAAATGTAGTTTGTAGTCAATTCGTGCTCAAAACCTATTTTAAGTCAATCATTGGCCTATAAAATGCTGGGGGGCCACATGTGGCCAGCGGGCCTTGAGTTTGACACCTGTGCATTACGCCATAGAACTGCCAATTGGTATTGAAGTAAAGTAGTTTCGATTTCAAAGAAGCTTACATTGAAGTCGATTGGCAAATGAACCATCACGAAAGAGGAAGGCTCTTGTTGTCTCACTGCACCCCAAGAGATGCATAACCTGCAAAAAACATTTCTATCTGGTTTCGAACCAGAGACATTTTGCGTGTAAAGCAAACGTGATAACCACTACACTACAGGAACTGAACTTCTCTGCTTTGTTTCAGTTTGAGGTTCCAAAGTCGATGATGTGAGATGCAACATGAAAATTTCCACTGAGGCTTGCACTCAGATGCCTGGATTCAGAGTACAGACCATGACACCACAGACCCTTGTTGGCCTTTAGTAAACACCTGTGATGAATAGAACATGCAAAATCTGTTTCTGTCTGGTTTTGAACCAGAGACCTTTTGCATGTAAAGCAAACGTGATAACCACTACACTACAGGAACTCATGCTGCTTGGAGTGTTCCTGGTAAATGATCCACATTTCGTTAGAGACTAATGTCAACGATGGGCATGGAACAATGTCAATTACTTACACCACAGATCCTCTCAGAGAGCACAGTAATTTGGTGAACAAACTGTCAGACTTATAAGTGTGCCCAATTTCACATTACAGTCCATAAACTAAGCCTGGGATCAAAGAAATGTATTAAAGATGCCATTATCAGACAAATGGTTCTACAGAGAATTGGTTAAATGGCTAAAAAATAAAATCAATACTTACAAATAAAAAATGGTTCAAAAATAAAATTAAGACATTAAATAAAAAATATCTCTGAAATACAATCACTTGAAAATTAAAAATGGTTCAAAAATAATATCAAAACTTCAAAATACAAAATCTCTGGAAAATAAAATATTATGTATGTTGTTTTGAAAAACATTGGAATATAAGCACTTTTATCAAATCTCCATTGTGGTAAGATCATGTAAGTTATTCTTAAATCCATGGAAACTCAACGGTTTGTAAGGTAGGTGAGTTAGCTCAGCAGGTTAGAGGTCATCAGTTCAAACCCTGTATGGGGCAATTCATGTATAAGGTCT
>NW_006803482.1:0-1350 GCF_000485575.1 Poecilia formosa
CTCAAGGACAGGGCCCCGGGGGTGGATGAGATCCGCCTGAAGTTCCTTAAGGCTCTGGATGTTGCAGGGTTGTGCTCCAATTACAGAGGGCTCACTCTTAAGCCTTCCGGGTAACGTCTATTCAGGGGTTCAGGAGAGGAGGGTCTGTCGGATAGTCGAACCTTGGATTCAAGAGCAGTGTGGTTTTCGTCCTGGTCGTGGAACACTGGACCAGCTCTACTCTCTCAGCAGGGTCCTGGAGGATGCATGGGAGTTTGCCTAACTGGTCTATATGTGTTTTGTGGACTTGCAGAAGGCGTTCGACCGTGTCCCTTGGGGGTCTCTGTGGGGGCTTCTCCGTGAGTATGGGGTACCGGGCCCTTTGATAGGGGCTGTCATGTCCCTGTATGACCGGTGTCAGAGTCTGGTCCACATTGCCGGCAGTAAGTCGGGCTCGTTTCCGGTGAGAGTTGGACTCCGCCAAGGCTGCCCTTTGTCACTGATTCTGTTCATTACTTTCATGGACAGAATTTCTAGGCGCAGCCGAGGTGTTGAGGGGATCCATTTTGATGGCCTTAGGATCGCATCTCTGCTTTTTGCAGATGATGTGGTCCTGTTGGCTTCATCAGGTCGTGATCTGCAGCTCTCACTGGAGTGGTTTCTCGGCCAAGTGTGAAGCGGTCGGGATGAGAATCAGTGCCTCTAAATCCAAGGCCATGGTCTTGAGCTGGAAAAGGGAAGAGTGCCGTCTCCGGGTCGGAGGAGGTTCCGAGGGGTCGCCCTGCCTCAAGTGGAGGAGTTTTAGTATCTGGGAATCTTGTTCACGAATGAGAACAAGAAAGATCTCGTTCTTTCATGACTGAAAGAACAAGATCACGGATACAAGCGGCCAAAATGGGTTTCCTCTGCAGGGTGTCTGGGCTCTCCCTTAGAGATAGGGTGAGAAGCTCAGTCATCCGGGGAGGGACTCAGAGAGGAGCCAGTTGAGGTGGCTCAGGCATCTGGTCAGGATGCCTCCTGGATGCCTCCTTGGTGAGGTGTTCCGGGCACGTCCCACCGGGAGGAGGCCCCGAGGAAGACCCAGGACACGCTGGAGGGACGATGTCTCTCGGCTGGCCTGGGAACGCCTTGGGATTCCCCTTAGAGGAACTGGAACAAGTGGCTGGGGAGAGGGAAGTCTGGGCCTCCCTTCTGAAGCTGCTGCCCCTGCGACCCGACCCCGGATAAGCGCAAGAAAATGGATGGAGGGATGGATGAGTTTCATTTAATTTCCCACTGGGATCAATAAAGTATTATTGAGTTTGAATTGTATCTTGAGATTCAAACGATGAGCGGTTTGTTTCTGGTCTTGTGTTTTCACAGTGAGTGTCC
>NW_006803483.1:0-1349 GCF_000485575.1 Poecilia formosa
TGATGCATGGAGTTTTTAACAAGAGAACAATAAAATTAGCACTGATCTAAAATTAAATCAGTGTTAAAAAATTCTATTTTTCCAGGTTACAGTTTTTAAAAATAATAATTTTCCTTGCAGCAAGAAGGTCGTGGATTCAAATCCCAGCCCGGGATCTTTCTGCATGTAGTTTGCATGTTCTCCCTGTGCGTGGTGGGTTCTCTCTGGGTACTCCGGCTTCCTCCCACAGTCCAAAAACATGAATGTCTGGTTGATTCATCTCTCTAAATCCTCCTTGTGGTGTGTGTGCACGGTTTTTTGTCCCGTCTGTCTCTTTGTTGCCCTATGATGGACTGGCGACCTGTCCAGGGTGACCCTGCCTCTCATCGCCATTGACCGCTGGAATCCTCCTCACGACCCCACCAAGCATAAACATGTATAATGATGGATGGATGGACATTTTTTAGATGTGGACAACACTTTTACACATAGCTGGTGACATTATGGGGTGAATCATATGCCTTTTAGCATTTTTTTTTTTTTAGGCTGAAATATTGATTGAAAAATTGATGTGTTGCTGACGTATGTGGAAACAAAGAGTTTTTTAAAAGACACCATGCACGATGTAGACATGATTTGTCCAACAGAGACACAACGATGTCCAACATCCTAATCAAACAAATGAACTGAACAAAAGTTGAGAAAATGAACTATGTCCCATCTTTGTGCACCGGTCTGGTAGTCAGATAGACTCGGGTTGATTGGGGATCAAGAAACTTTTTCAGTTTTTCAGCTGTATTTTCCAAACCATTCAGTTGTGAAAATGAGTTTGTAAGTTAGATTAATAAAATGAGTTTGCCCTGCTGCCAAGAAAGTTCCTGGGTTCAAATCTGTGACGTCATGCTTTGTTTAGTTGACATGAAATTTTAAATTCCTAATTTCACTCTCTGACCCCATTTGAAAGAAAGTTTGTTGCAGTTTATTTTTTTTACATGGTTTGACCGAGACAGTCAACCTTTTGTTCTCGTCAGGTTCTTTATTATTTATTTGACATGGGCTGTTATACTTCTGGTTGTGCTGATCGAACAAATGAAAGATGTGTTTTTACATGTTTGAGCTCGGGAAGTTATTGGTGTATTTAAGTATGTTGTACTGGTGCAGAGTTACCAAATAAAGATGTAATTCAGTACATTTAAAAAAAAACAAACATTTTAAGTCAAGTCAGCACTGTTTATCTGTATTGGGTTGTTATCGGCAGATGCTAAAGCTCTGATATCTGTATCAGTATTGGAATTGAAAAAAGTGGATCGTAGAAAACCCTTAGAACCAAGTAGAGCCTGTCTGAGCCTTGCCGAGTTGGCAGTAGAGAA
>NW_006803484.1:0-1349 GCF_000485575.1 Poecilia formosa
GTTCACATTACACTAAACTGGATTAAACCTGTTCACATTACACTAAACTGGATTAAACCTGTTCACATCACATTAAACTGGATTAAACTGTTCACATTACACTAAACTGGATTAAACCTGTTCACATTACACTAAGCTGGATTAAACCTGTTCACAATTACACTAAACTGGATTAAACCTGTTCACATTACACTAAACTGGATTAAACGTGTTCACAATTACACTAAACTGGATTAAACAGTTCACATTACACTAAACTGGATTAAACCTGTTCACCTTACACTAAACTGGATTAAACAGTTCACATTACACTAAACTCGATTAAACCTGTTCACATTACACTGAACTGGATTAAACCTGTTCATATTACTCTAAACTCGATTAAACCTGTTCACATTTACACTAAACTGGATTAAACCTGTTCACCAACTGTTGCTGAATGGAGGAGAAACTGAAACATGACAACATGACTGAGTGTCTGACTGAACAATTAGACATGAAAACAGATCATTAAATATGAAGGTTAGTAAATATTTTTATACCAATACTTAGTTTGTAGGCATTTCCACATTTTTTTGTGTGTCTAATGCTAAATAAACAAATATATCGATGTTAATTTCTCTACAATAATCACTACAGTTTTATCAACCTCCCTCTGATTTCACTGCAGACCTTCTACTTCCTGGTTCTGCTGCTCTGAAGGAAAAAACTACAACCCACGTGAGCTGTGATGTCATCAGTTTTGTAACATCCGTTACATTTACTTTCAGTTTGAATTACACGAGCCGCTCCGATCAGGTTGTTGGATCTTTATTTGTTGTTCAGATGTTTTCCATCTATTCTTTTGATCGTTTGAACTGCAAGTTTATGTTTTAAATTTGTACTTTGTCTTCAGGACCTTTCCTGTTTCTGTGTCTCTGATGTTTGGAGAAAATGTTCACTTCTGATTTCATCTTAAAGTTTTATATCTACTGTTTGAAAGTTAATCTACAGGATTATTAGTTTAAACTGGGATCAAACAACATGATCAGCTTGTGTTTCTTTGTTTTCTCTGAACAAACTTCTTCATGATTTTAGTTCCAGGAAACAAACTTCGATCAGAACAGTTTCCTGCTGCATCCTTTCAAACTAAATATATATATATTTGAATCAGTGAATGTAAATGTTGCTCCATGTCTCCATCTAGTGGACTGATAGTAGAAGTGCAGCAGCTGATGCAGCTTCCTCTGCCTCTGCTGTCTGACTGCATTCACCTGACACTGATATGAAGCAGAGAAGAAGAGCCAATCAGAGGAGGAGCAGCTGATCTTTTTCCAGCACTAATGATGTAAAGGATGATCAGAGTTGAT
>NW_006803485.1:0-1348 GCF_000485575.1 Poecilia formosa
CATCATTAGCATGTTCTCTGTCATTGACTTACTCCATTCAGTATACTAAACATTGCAAATAATTAAGACATTTAACAAATAGGTTATTTTAGGTAAAATGCTAATGCGCGCAAGGCAGTGCACTAGTGGGGGGCAGTGAAATGCTAATGTTTGTGCTAATGTTAATGAACTGCCTTGCTGCTCAATAATAAAGATAAATAATAACGAGATATTCTATTGGGTGTAGAACAATAGGTGCCTTACTCCATTTTTTGAAGTATTGTGAAACTTCAAAAAAGGGCAATTTTTGAAAAAGGGCAATGCCTGGCAATGCCTGCCATTGCTATGGGCAATGCAGGCATTGCCCATAGCAATGCATGGAGTCAGTGACTGACTTGCGAAGCTCTCCCTATGCATTGCTATGGGCAGGCCCCAATTAGAGCAGTTCTTGCGTGACCGAGATAAAAAAAAAGTGGTGATATCGCACTTTTTGGAAGTTTCACAAATCAGAAAAAAGCTTCACAAATCCCAAACATGGTTTTACATATTCTGCTATTAATTGAAAATAATCTGATCCAGGTTTGAAGAGTCTAGGTGTTGTAGATTTGGAATTAGACCAGTTCACGTGTCATCCACATGCAAAAAAGTGGTAAAATCAACCTTTGTTGAAGTTTCACAAATCGGATAAAAGTTTCACAAATTACAAACATGATTCTAAATATTCTACTATTAGAGCAGAATAATTTAGTTCAAGTTCGAACAGTCTAGGTCTTGTAGTTTTGGAATTAAAGCAGCTCCTGTGTGATCGAGACCGAAAAATAGGGCAAAATTGCCCTTTTTTGAAGTTTCACAAATCAGAAAAAAGTTTCACAAATCACAAACATGGTTCTAAATATTCTGCTTGAAGAGAAGAATAACCTATTCCAGGTTTGAAGTGTCTAGCTGTAGTAGTTTTTTAATTAGAGCAGATCTATGGTGATCCAAATGAAAAAAAAAATGTTGAAAATCGAATTTTAATGAGTTTTCACAAATCAGAAAAAGGTTTCACAAATCCCAAACATGGTTTTAAATATTCTGCTATTAGAGAAGAATAATCTAGTCCAGGTTTGAAGTGTCTCGGTGTAGTAGTTATTAAACTGGAGTTGATTAAAGATGCGGAAAGTAGTGAAAAATTAAGTGGAATCGCCCTTTAGCTATGGGCTCTTTGCACCTAAGGCGTTGACGTCACATCTCCAGGAGCTAATGCGGCTCACTTTTTTCCGCTTTGAGTTACCATGACCGGTAGAAAAGACCAAGTCGTATTTCAGATGCAAAAAAACAATACTATTAACATTGTTGTCTTCCTAATATAATGGGCTTTTAAGTTTTC
>NW_006803486.1:0-1347 GCF_000485575.1 Poecilia formosa
AGTTTTTTCGTTGTCAAAGAAAAAAATAATTTTATTTCCAATTTGTAGTCATCAAACGAAACATTTTGCATTTCTCTGCGAGAACGTTTTTGAAATCAGGTAACATTTCACCAAATGACGTGATTAGAAGAAGGCAGAACTCTGATTGTTTCCTGATCCCGCACTCACTTCTCTCGACCTGCGGGAGAAAAACCTTGCAGAAGCGGATCAGCTGCGCTAGACGCTCCAAAGCCTCTGGTCCGTTAAAGCGTCCAGATCAGAGATGATTCTCTGACAGATATTATTCTTAGTATGATTAATAATGAGCTCCGTGATGTTCTCTGTGCGTAAAGTTGAAACTGTCTGCGCACCAAGTGTCAGCTGCGCTTTATTACAGTCTGGACACGAAACCAGCGGACTGCTCTCTGGTCTTATCAAGACGAGGGTGAGGAGGGAATCTGACATTAACTCAGTTAAGTTTTTACTGGTTTTGTTTTTAAAACACCATTTACATAAGCAGTGTAACTATATATTGTATATTTCCCATCACACATAAAGCAGATAAATGCATCTAACTTTTTCTCCGTAGTGACACAAACCACTGACTGTGGCTCCAATAACTTATAACAAATGAAATTAAGCGACTCCACTTAAATTACCATTAATTCACCCGCTGCGGTTTGAACGCACAGCTTCACAAATTCTTCCTGGTCGCATCTGCAGAGAAATCTACGCTGGTTCATCAACAGTTGGATCTCTGTGAGATTTTTTTTCGTTTTTCTTTTTTTTTTTTTTTTACCCTGTGTATGGTGCGGCGTGCGTTTTTGCCAGGATTTTACATTTTTATTTTTTGCATGGTTTCGCTTCTCCAAAACGGACAGATGTTACGTCTGCCGCGTTCCTTCTGAGCATCGCTCTCCTTCTGGGCCCAGAAGGGTAACTACTTCACCTCCATTTGTTAAAACTGCAGGGCGAGTTAAGTTTAATTCTTCGCAGTGGCGGAGCCGCGTCCGCATTGGTTGTGCAAGGGACTGCGCATGGATCTAATTAACTTCTGCAACTTTATTTATTTCCTCAAAATAAACTGCTGGCTCTTCTGTTTAGACTATAAATGGACTAAAACAACATTGCATTATCTTAAGTTTTCTCTGTTCTGTACTGGAGACTGGAGTTAAAGTTGCCATTTCAACTAAAGATTTGCAATGAGCTTCCTAACCAAGGTGTCCGGTCCATAACTCTTTAACACGCTGTCAGCTCCCGGTCAGAAAGACGCATTTAGTTCAGTGTCCATGAGATGATATTCAGAAAGGATTTTTTTTATGGATTGATTTTAGTTGCCTCTACGATGAACTCTTTGCGTAAAGTTTG
>NW_006803487.1:0-1346 GCF_000485575.1 Poecilia formosa
TTCCAGGTAAACAGGACAAAGCCTCAAACCAGAAGGATTATCTTAAAAGTGAAACATGGATGCAAGAGTAAAGGAAATTAGTCACCAAGAAATTAAAAAATGCTTGATTGGCATGAAAGATTATAGAATAGAATAGAATAGAATAGTTATGATCTGAAGGGTTTATATTGCATAGTAACCAAACTTATAACACACATTTTTTCAGAATTTGCAAGATTACAATTAGTTTGAATTCAAAGATGAGATGTAGAGTACATAACCAGTGATGCATGACTTTCCAGTCACAAATATCAATAAATGCAAACCTGACACTGTCATGTAAAAAGCAGCTTAATGACATTGGACAGATTGCCTGGTTACTCACCTGTGTCTGTAATGTCAGTCAAATATGAATCTACCACCTGTAGCCATCTAGGTCAATATGTAACCCCAAGTCCCTGCGAGGCATGCTGTGACAAAAGCTACAAACATATGTAAAGGTTACAGAGGTAGAATACTAACACTTCTGAATGCTTTTCCCAACTTTATAATGCCAGTGTAACCACTACTTAACCGAATGAGCGGTGAGTTCAGAAATAATGTTACTTGTGCTCTAGGATCACACAAGGGAATGATGAGCAAACTTACCACTAGCTAGCAACACGTTAGCAGCCTTCGTCCTTTCAGTTCCTTTTGTGACCCACATTTCATTTGAATCCGGTTCTTGTCCAGTTATGTTGTCTAACTCGGACTAGGATGTCACAAACTACTATTATCAAGGCCCTCTCTACTTTTAAGGCAGTATTATGCGAGTAAAAATGGCGAATTTGAACAGCGTCTGTTATCTTCTTTGGCTTCAAAGCTTTTCTTCTTTTTATGGCGTTGTTTGTTTTTGTTTTTTAAATAAAGTGTGGAATACCGCCACTACCTGGTCTGGAGTATGAACTGGAGCTAATGCCATTAACTTATAGATCTTACATCATACATTTGAAAATGGATTGGATAAAGACAGCTTCCGTGTTTTTGTGAAAAACTGAAAACAACAGATCATATTCGGAAAGATGTAAAACTGAAGACACCTGCTACATTTATTGTTAAGGACAAGTATTATTTTTATTGTACCATCTCTGTCACTAAACTGTCAATGTTTGATATTTTTGAATGAACACATTAGTTACATTATTAAACAACATTACATCAAGTTCCACTGGAAGGATTTTTCTTTTTATTCTTTGCCATTTTAACAAAAATAGTAAAAGATTATTAAGGCACCTAAAAAGGCATACTTTACTAGCCTAAAGTATACACTGAGATGTATTTAAAACATATTGAAATGAATAATTTAAAGTAAGCGTTAAGTGAATTTT
>NW_006803488.1:0-1344 GCF_000485575.1 Poecilia formosa
TTTATGTAAAGTTGACATTTTTGAATGTTACATCATGTATTCCCTCATCAAAAACATACCTGAAGTGTTGCCTTGACTCCTTCACAGGGGTGAAAGTAAAGGGGTACGGAGAGGTACTCCGTACCCCCAAAAGATTTAGCGGGGGTACGCAGTACCCTCAAGAAAATGGAGCGGCTGTCTGCTGTAAAGAATAAGCGGGTGCACGCAGCTGTGAGTGTGTCCGCTGATTAGACATGACTGACTGGTTATTCTAACAATGACCAGTCTAAAACAGTTTTTAACCTTTTTTGAGGTACCAAACCCACTGTTTCATATGCGCATTCACTGAACCCTTCTAGTAAGTAAAATATCGCCTGCGCTGCTGGAAACTGTTGAGCGGAGGGGGGGAGGTGGGTACGTGTTCCTCCGCAGCTCTGATTGGCTCAGCAATGTAACGTGATCCTTTGCAGCAAGATGGCAAAGCGGGGCGTCATCACAACTTTACACAGGTGTGTCTTTACCTCCGCGGCAGAGGCTCCGCCGAACCCCTGAGACAGACTCATCGAACCCAGGTTAAGAACCACTGGTCTAAAACATGACTTAATAAGTTAATAAATAGCTTTTTTCTCACTTCATATTGTTTCTGAACTGTTCGTAATATGCTAGACCCTCAATTCTCCACCTTTTGCCCCCCTCGGAGTTCGAAGCTTTCGTCAACTGCCAGCCTTTAAAGGTACTCCGCTACAACATTGTTTGTTACAAAATATCCAAAGTAAAAGCAAAGAGAGATGAACTAATTGTATTTCATGTAATTAGGTTCAATTTCAACAACACATCGCAGCTTGAGAACACCGCTATGACCAGAGATTTCATTTAATTTAACATGAGAGTGCTTGCGCGTTTATCTCCAAAACACAGTGGTTGCCAAGGGGATTGGTGCGTTCGATTAAATAGACGGGGTCATTTTGCAAAGGTGGTGCACTAATACTAAAAACCTCCGCTTACTTTGAGACAGGACGAACAATAAATCATTTACCATCTACAAACCTTTACATAAAAACCGCGAGAACAACAAAATTGTTAAAAATTTCAAACGAAATCGAAACTTGACCAGCATGCAGAGAAAAATAACGTCCTTATTCAAAAGAAAAGACAGGGAGACCGGAGCTGAGAAGATACCCAACAAAATTAAAAAAACAGCTGATGAAGATTTTGAGCAATCTGAGAGTCGGGGTGAGGAGACGCCACGTCACGAAGATGAAGTGGAAGCCGCTTCAGAACAAACAGGTCATGATGCTAGGCCTACTCATTATCCTTCTGCCTGGACACAGGAACAATATAACCAGTTTAAAATCAGAAATGAAT
>NW_006803489.1:0-1343 GCF_000485575.1 Poecilia formosa
TGAAAAGCCATTCTCAGCAGTTGGTGGAAGATAAAACTCATGACACAGAGATGGACAACTCTCATGAGGAAAAGGCAGAAGAAATGGCTAACTCAGAAACTAAAGCATCATCTAAAGCTAGCTTGAGATCCAAACACTCTAGCTCTAAGCATTCATCCTACAAGTCGTCCTCTAAGTCCAGTGTATTTGAAGCAGCCATCTTTGCACGAGCCTCTGCTGAAGCTACAAATGCTAAAGCTTCCTACAGTAAAAAACAATTGGAAATTAAAAAGCAACAAGCAAATCTAGAGCTGGATTTTAAGATGCTGGAGATAGAAAAGGAAGCCGCAGCTGCTACGGCGAGAGCAGAGGTTCTAGAAGCTGCCGCAGCTGCTGAACAAGACAAAGAAGACAGTGTAAAGAGTGCAGTCCAACCACAAGTCGTCAGACAACGAACCGTGGAGTATGTGCAACACCAAGCCCATCTAAGGTCACATTCGTCTAAAGAAGAAATGCCTCAGGTCGAACCAGCATTGAAAGCATCATCATTCGACCCAAGGAGATCTGGTCAAACTCCCTCTTCACCGGTGCTCATGAAAATGTATGGAAAAGATGAACCTTTTGACACACCAAGAGACTATGTCAGGCCCAACAGTTACCATGATCCCCACCACAATTACCCACCTATGACTGACTTTGCTAAGTTCCTTGCACGTAGAGAGTTAATCACAACAGGGCTCTTCAAGTTCGACGACACCCCTGAAAATTTCAGGGCATGGAAGTCATCATTTTCGAATGCAACTGAAGACATAGACCTCACATATAGTCAAGAGTTGGATCTCCTAGTGAAATGGCTCGGTAAAGAGTCCTCAGAGCATGTCAAGAGAATCAGAGCTGTTTATGCCACTAACCCCAAAGCTGCCCTTCATTTAGCATGGGACAGGTTAGAAGAATGTTACGCTACACCAGAAGTAGTAGAAAATGCTTTGTTTAAAAAACTAGACAGTTTCCCTCGCCTTACAAATAGAGACAATGTAAAACTCAGGGAACTAGGAGATTTGCTCCTAGAGCTGGAGGTTGCGAAAAATGAATCTTATCTCCCAGGCCTCGCTTACCTCGACACACCACGAGGTGTTAAGCCCATAGCGGAAAGGCTACCTCCAAGTTTGCAAGATAAATGGCTTCACGCAGGTTCAAAATACAAACAAAAATATCAAGTAACATTCCCTCCCTTCTCATATTTTGTGAAGTTTGTCCAAGAGGAGGCAAAAGCGAGAAATGATCCAAGTTTTGTGACATGCAGCAACCAACCTTTCAACAGAGGTGAGAGACCATCATTTAAACAAACTGGCTACAAACCTCCT
>NW_006803490.1:0-1341 GCF_000485575.1 Poecilia formosa
ATGTGTCCAAAAAACCCTCCCAAACTCACTCAGCTGTGTGTTGTCCCACTTAAAAGTGACAATTGCATCAGTGTTGGACAGTCGGTGAAACTGAGTGATGTTAAAGTTAATGGGAAAAATGTGAAGGCCTTAATTGACACTGGGAGTGTTCAGACTCTTGTTGAAAGAGAGCTGGTTCCATCTAATATAATTTGTACATCTGACACAATCCCTATCCGATGTGTGCATGGTGATGAAAGGCCATACCCCACAGCGGATATTTATATTGAAGTGCAAGGACAACTATACCTACTGAATGTTGGTGTTGCAGAAAATCTTCCTTTTCCAGTAGTATTAGGTAGTGATTTACCCATTTTGTTTGATTTGCTACATAAACCACAGAACTGCAATGTAGTGACTCGTTCTCAAGCAAAACAGCCAGAAGAGTCTCCTCCAACTCTGAGTGTGCTGCCTTTTTATGATGCAGACTTAGACGTGCAGCCTGGAAAATCTAGAAAATCATGTCGACAAAAGAGACAGGAAAAGTTTCTGCATACACCTGTTACATCTACAGAAGGGGTTCAGGATCTGCCACAGGGTTTTAAAGTGCCTTTAAATATGGCTCAAATCCAGCGTGATGACTCCAGTCTGGCTGCTCTTTTTCTGAAAGCCAAAGAACCTCAGAAAGGTGACCACAGAGATGGTGCTGAAGAGTTTGTTCTACAGAAAAATATCCTTTACCGCCAACAGGGGGCATTTAAGCAACTTGTCGTCCCTAAGGAAGCAAGAGAGATGGTGCTCATTTTGGGCCACTCAATTCCCTGGGCTGGCCACCTAGGGAGCCACAAGACCTTGGCTCGCATCAAGCGCCATTTCTACTGGCCTGGATTACGGACTGATGTTGCACAGTTCTGTAGGACCTGCCCTCAGTGCCAATTAACCTCTAATAAGTTCCCTTCTAGAGCTCCACTGCAACCTCTTCCCCTAATTGACACACCTTTTGAGCGCTTGGGTATGGACATTGTGGGTCCACTTGAAAGAAGCAAATCTGGACACAGATATATGCTGGTGATAACAGATTATGCAACCAAGTACCCAGAAGTGTTTCCATTAAAGACAATTAAAGCAAGAGCTGTGGCTTTCTCCTTGGTGCAATTTTTTTCAAGGGTTGGATTTCCCTGTGAAATTGTGACAGATCAAGGCACTAACTTCATGTCTACTCTCCTAAAGCAGGTATATCAGCTGCTGGGGATTAAGGGTGTTCGAACTACCCCTTATCATCCACAGACCGACGGGCTCACGGAGAGATTCAACCAAACACTCAAACAGATGCTGCGTAAGTTTGTGGATGAAACTGGCTCC
>NW_006803491.1:0-1340 GCF_000485575.1 Poecilia formosa
GTACGACCAAATCTAAAATCCGACCATTCGCCATAAAACATTGAGGTGAAATAACTTCCACATACAAGGAGACAATTCTATGATACTTTCTGTGTGTTATAACCAGAGGTGAAAGTAGGCGGGTACAATCAGGTACTGCATACCCCTAAAAGATTTAGCGGGGGTACGCAGTACCTGCAAGAGAGGGGAGTGGCTGTCTGCAGTAAAAAATCATTGGGTTCACTGTGCAGCTGTAAGTTCACCCACTAATCAGCCGTGACTGATTAATTTATCAAGAGCAATCAAAAAAACGACTTAATCAGTTAATAAATCGCTTTATTCCCCAATTCTGTGCGTTTCGGTTCCATACCAAAATAACTAGTAGAGCAGGAGTTTAAAATTAACTTATCAACCACGGCTGTCTTTGCGGAGCGCTTATTAATAATCGCAAAATAAATATAAAGCCTGAAAACCTAATATCGTAACAGACTGAATGTTATGTTTTTAAACTAATCTCTGCTTGGCTTGCGGAGCGCAGGCGGTTGCCACGGCAACGGTTATGCTTAAATGACAAAGAGAGAGAGTAAACAGGTGCGAGTGGTTTTGAGTTGATCACCTGTTCAGGTTGTTTTACCTTTGTTTACCTTTGCTGTGGCACTTTACAGCTGCTGAAATTTCTGAACGTTCAACAAACTTGGACTAATGATCTCGTTCGTCTGTGACTTATAGTCATTCACAACAAACATCAAACACGGTAAATATGTTTCATTAAGTATTTGACAGACAAATGGCTTCTGCAATAATTATGTGAAAGTAAATTAATTGTCTAATATTAAAAAAAATAGTTTGGGCATCTCACTTTGAGCTCAGCATCTGAGAGGCTTTTATTTAGTGGAAATATTGATAATGAGACTTTCTCCAAAATAAACTTTTTCAACCTTTATAGCTCCACTGTTGAAAATGAGGCTCTAACATTCACAAATGACATTGAAATAAAATCCAGTCCAACATCTGGTTTGAGGTGATTCCTCTGGAACCTGTTGGAAGAAAAAAATCCCAACTTCAGAAGATGAGCTTTAACCTAACAGAGCTCTGTGGTTCCTCCTATCAGTATGAGAGTCAGGGTGAGGAGGCATCAAGTTAGGAAGACGAAGTGGAAGCTGCAGGATCTTCAGAACAAACAGGTCATGATGCTGGGCTACTGATTATCGAGGGATAATCAGTAGCCCAGCATCATGACCTGTTTGTTCTGAACACAGGATCAATAGAACCAGTTTAAAACTAAAATGAATGGTTATATGCCAAACATGGAAAACTGGGATGCACTCCATGCCATGATGTTCAGAATTTAGGTCTCATGG
>NW_006803492.1:0-1339 GCF_000485575.1 Poecilia formosa
AAAAACATAATTTTGTATATTGTCTTTTCTATTAACTTCCTGGTGGGATTAAAATAAATGTTAATACAATTAATATTAATGTGTCCATACATGTAATCACTCAAACACAGTCACGAATAAAAATATATCTAGCTTGGCGGGGGTGGCAGCTCCAGGCCTGGAGGGCCTCCTGCAACTTTTAGATGTCTCAACTTCAACACACCTGAGTCAAATAATGAGGTCGTTAGCAGAACCTGATGCACTGATGAGGAGATTCAGCTGCTGGATTCAGGTGTGTTGGACCAGGGAGACGTTAAGAGCTGCAGGACTCGGACCTCCAGGACCAGGATTGCCCAGCCCTGGTCTAGACACAAACACCATCCATCCATTTTCCATCACCCTTGTCCCTATGGGGTCGGGAGGGTTGCTGCCGTCTCCAGCGCACCTGGATCCAATGATGGCTCATTAGAGACCTAAGAGGAACATTGACATGCTGAAAAGGTTGTTACTACCACCAGGGAGAAAACTAAAACATGCAGGATGCCGGCCCTCCAGGAGCAACTTTGGGGACCCCTGGTTTAGAGAAACCAATTAACCTGCAAACTCCATGCAGAAAGACCCGTGACTGGGAATCGAACCCAGGACAGTGCTACCAACTGTGCAGCCCAACACAAACACTAATTGTTGGATAATTCAATTCAAACATACTTTATTTATTCTAAAATGAAATTAATCGTATAGTGTAAGCTCTCCTGTCTCTGTTGCAGACAGGAGAGCTCTGCAAAGAGTGGTGAAGGCGGCACAAAGGACTGTTGGAGTCAACCTCCCCACCGCCACAGACATCTACACCTCCAGATGCAGGAAAAGGGCCTCCTGCATCATGAAGGACCCTACTCACCCAGCACACTCACTTCTTGTCCCGCTCCCCTCAGGTAGGAGGTTGCGGAGCATCAAATGCAGGACAACCAGACTGAGAAACAGCTTCATACCAGAAGCTGTGCGACTCTTAAACTCCCATCATTCTCCCTTATTGCACTGCTCTTAGCTATACACTTTTCCTACTTGTAATATTGTGCTCTTGTAGCGATTTTATATTTTATATTTTATACTTTTATATTTATATTTTTATATTTGGATGTAACTGGGGCTGTGACTCTCAATTTCGTTCCACCTCATGTGATACGTGATGTGAATGACAATAAAGTATCTTGAACTTGAACTAATTACTTAACTGAAACCTATAATAAAAAAACCCCAAAACATTTTTATTGTAACTTCATTTCAGAAAAACAACCTTATCGTTCTCCACGCAGTGAGTCATTACCTCGCACAGACGATCTTCGTGCAGTCTCCTCTCGGC
>NW_006803493.1:0-1338 GCF_000485575.1 Poecilia formosa
GTTCTGTTTTTGGAAATAAAATGTCACGATTACAAATAAGCCTAAATCTTTGCAAGTTGCGTTTATAAAAGCTGGTATTTACAGTGCCTTGTAAAGCTAGTTTTTGAATTTTCACGTTTCTTTGCATTGCAACCACAAAATCCAATACAGTTTATTGGGATGTTATTTAATAGATTATGTGCAAAGAACAATTCTTACATTGGACATAACATTTCCACTATGAGACACAGGGGAGGCTGCATTATGCTGTAGGAATGTTTCTTACAACAAGGACACAAGGCTGGTCAAAGTTGGTATATATTTTTTTGTGTTTCTATTAATATTTCAAAGCAATCCTGGGGGGGAACGAGTACTGACTGAAACAGACTTGAGGTGGAAGAGGTTCTCCTTAGCAAGACAATAACTCGAAACATGCCAGAGCTATGAAATACTGGAACTGCAGAGAATGATGCCTCTACAAAAGTATTAACTGTTTGGGGGTAAATGCAAAAGCACGACAAATGTCACAGTCAGAGTTTGCCTTCCTCTTTGGTTTGACAATCCAGGAGCTTTTTCCCCCACAGTTTGGAGTTGATCCAAGTGAGAAACTCAAACTTGTTTTTTTTGTTGCTTTTTTTTTCTTTCACAACAGACTACTGCTGACACATATAATGGAAATTTTGTTATTGCACCCTGCAGAAGGTGACAGCAGCTTGTGTAGTCTCATCTGTCCTTTGTCCTCCACCTATCAGCCGTCTGTTGCAGAAATCCACACCCCATCCACTACGTTCCTTCCTCCCCTTCAGTCAACTCACCAAGATGGCATCAGCACTTACCTCCCGCTACATCTCTGGTCTACTAACCTCCTGCTGAAGCTCTAAATTTAGGCTCACCTCAGACCACACAGCATCATTATGTCTGGCTGCAGAGCGAAGACAAGAGCCGCTGGCTCCGTCTGTGATTCCGGGGGAAGCTCATCATCTATTTCAGCTCTGTGCTGCAGCGTGAGCCAGAGCTGTCTGGGACTGTTGGTATTGAGCAGAGAGAAGCGCCCCAGGCACAATCCATCAAAAGAGGAGGTGTTTGCACTGTGGGAAAAGGCATGAATAATCCATGCTTTCTTTACCCTTTTCTTGTGTAACTCTGCATATCCCTTTACAGCCGGTCTCTGTCGCCTTTTTTGCAAATAACCAACGTGAGAGCTTTTTCTTTTTTTTTTTTTTTTTTTTTAAGGTTTAAATAGTGGTTTTAGAAAATGTAGACTTAAGCAAAGACAACAGTGTTTTAATTATGAAAGTCATTAATTTATCTTTTACAGAATGTTGGTAGGGATATGGCAGAAAGAAGTTCAACTAATGC
>NW_006803494.1:0-1338 GCF_000485575.1 Poecilia formosa
AAATACAAGCTTACCTTCATCCTTACTGTTGAACTGGATAAAACTGAAAACCTGGAGTCAGTGTGGATCACTGCTGAAATGTAATACAATAAAAATAAATAAAGTTTAGTGGTGAAAAACAGTTTAAATGAATTCATTCGTTCATCTCTCACCTGCAGCTGGAATGAACTCAATTCAAAACTTCTGCTTCTCCTCTGTGTCTCTGAATTTCAGTCACCGTTATTTATGCCTGCAAATGTGATGATGTGTCACTTCACCTGATTATCAGAAATCTAAATCAAACATCACCTAATGAAGAAAACCAGTTTGGCTTCATCATTTTACAAACAAATACAAATATGGGATGCAGGATGCAGGATCTTGGCTGAGCGTGAAAAGCATTGGGACATCAGCCTAAGGAAGATATAAACAAACATTCATCACGACAGGCTTCCAAGAAATATTTGCTCTTTTCTCTCAGCTGTGGCATCAGGCCTTTAATTCAATGGACCAGCTTCTGTGTCCTGGTACCAGTCTGACCCAACTGTTTAAGCAATGTAAATAAACTGGGGTAGTTTAGAAACTATTTATAAAAAGTTTTTAATTTGCCTAATGAGCCTCATCAGAATGTCTATTCAAGTTCAGGAATTTGACTGAACATTGTATTACCTTAAAGTTATGTTGTCAATATGTGAGATAAAATCTGATTTGCTGTATTTACACAAATTAGGTTAGTAAGACCATAAAGTCTTCATAGTTTGTATAACTAAAACCAATAACTAATAACCACCACTAGGGGCTCCAGTGCAAGAGCAAACAGAAGCGGGAATAGAGGACAACCCTGCTGAGTTCCTCTATGATTTGTAAAAGGTGGAGATTGAACACCATTAGTCACGGCACAGGCTGATGGGGAACTGTAAAATATCTTGATCAATTTCAAAAAATCACCCCCTATCCCAAATCTCTCCAAAACATACCATACCAACTTTATTTCTAAATCACTTTAAAACAACCACAGCTGATACAAAGTGCTGTACATTAAAACACAGTCTTGTGAAGGAGACTGGTCAACACATCGGTCATGGATGCATTTAAAATCCCCTCACAATACAATATATGGTGTGTGTACTGATGCAATATTTGACAAAAGTTTTGGGGAGAGAGTAGCCTCATATATATTTGGACCATATATGCAACCCATTAAAATGTGTTCTCAATAAAGATAACCTGAGATAAGAACATATCGGCCATCATTGTCGCTGATGGTTTTCTCCGATCTAAAGGGAAGACTCCAGTGGATTAGTATGGCAGCTCCACTACTCTTAAAGTTATGTGACGAGTAAAGGCCACCCAATTCCT
>NW_006803495.1:0-1338 GCF_000485575.1 Poecilia formosa
AGTCTGCTACTAAGCCTCTCCAAAAGCTTGATTACATTTTAGCCATTGAGAGATGGACTTGCTCGTGGGCTTCGGACCACTGTCTTCCATCCAGAAAAAAACATCAGTTTGAAGGATTTATTAGACTGCGTTCTTTTTATTTGGCGCTCGGGTCCGGCTGAAGACGTTCGTGCTGAGCATCATCAAGTGATTTGATGATCGGCTCGGGGTGGAGGTCAGGGTAGTCTTCTCCCCGGGCCCGAACACTGGTGGTGGAGAAAAGCCTAGGAAGGAGGGAACACGGAGGTGCTCGTCTGGATGAAGGTGAAGGTGGAGATTTCTGGCCAATCTTTAAAAATCTGACTTGTCAATTTTGATTTTGGCCTATCCCGATTGTTTTGTCTGAATATTGCTAAATGCAGCAAAACGTCAGTGGGTTGGCAACAGTGGGGTGACTATTGATTACTGCAAACATGGAGACATGCCCTGGTGTTTTTTTTTATTTTATTTTATTTTTTTTTACAGTATCTCAAGTTGAGTTTCGTCACCTATGTTTCGCACTTTGAATGTCAGGCGCGCGCACTCGTACAGTTGACACGATGGTACCTGCCAATCAACTCACTGGGGTTTGTCGCAATTTGCCCCGAAGTAAGCTCGCCTTACCCGGAGGAGAAAGCTTTCGGGTCCATCATGGAAGCGATCTGGCTACTGATTTACTGATTGCTGGCTATTAAATGCTCTGCAGTGATACAGATTTGGTGAAAAATAATCAGGGAAAAAAATGGCTAAAAGTTGTGGGGGAACATGCACAAAGCACGCTTTACCCAGAGCATTTAGAGGAAGGAATAAAGTTTATTCCATTTTCAAAACTGGAGTCTGGAGAAATGTAAAAGGCGAATGCCTGCATCCGACCCAAGAACAGATGAATACAGAGATCCGCTGTATTAAAACACCATGTTCGTATGAAGGTTTTGTCATTATTGCATCATATTCTTAATGGTTTGATATCAATGCGTGAAGCTTGGTCCAAAGCAATAAATATGTGTTACAACGCGCCGAACTTGAAGCGTCAGATTATGCCGAGGATGGATAGATATGACAAAATCACGACTGGTCAAATATTTGGAACATTTAAAAAATAATAATAAAATAGATGTCAAATATCCTCCAGCAATGCCAGTTTAGAGCAGCAGGACAACCTAGTGGATCATCACGTTACGGCGCAGCAGCGATCTGGATGCTGTGGGTCTGAAGCCAAAAGGCGCAGATGATATTTGCTGCATGTCCAACACATTCTCACTCCCAACTCGTCACATATTGACGCTTGGGCAGGTACCCTCGGCGTCACATATTGACGCC
>NW_006803496.1:0-1338 GCF_000485575.1 Poecilia formosa
CGCGGGCAACTCCAGAGTGGAAGTATGTCCAGCCCCTCTCAAGGAGACTGGTTCCAGAACCAGAGCCATGCGTCGAGGTGAGGCTGACTATTTCTAGCCGGAACCTCTCAGCCTCACACACTAGCTCCGGTTCCTTCCCCACCAGAGAGGTGACGTTCCACGTCCCAAGAGCCAGCTTCTGCAGCCGAGGATCAGACTGCCAGGGTCCCCTCCTTCTGCCGCCGCCCATTACACACTGCACCCGACCCCTTTGGCCCCTCCTACAGGTGTTGAGCCTCTTGATGGGGCTAGGGTTAGGAGTTAACCCCTAACCCTAACCCGGCCAGGCTCCGTGGGTGAAAGCCCGGCCACCAGGCGCTCGCCATCATGCCCCACCTCCAGGCCTGGCTCCAGAGTGGGGCCCCAGTGACCCGCATCCGGGTGAGGGAATGCCAGATCCAAAGTTTTCGTGCATCATAAGGGGTCTTCCTACCGTATTTTGGAATAACAGTATGTTACTCCTGGAATTCCGCCGTAAATTTACAGTCATTTCTAAGAGTGTACACATAAAAACGAGCTGATATTGATCTCCTGGATGTTTCAAATGCGCTGCGCTGTGGTGCAACTCAAAGGCTAAAGCACTTCATACCTGGTGGTTGTAAAACACCAAGAAGTTATTTACTGATCCTCCGCAAAAAAAAAATAAAAAAATAAAAACGAAGAGGGGCCGACAATGTTCGTAGTTTGGAGCAGAGGTTGCGCTAGAGAAAGAAAAAAATCATTTTATTTCCAATTTGTAGTCATCAAACGAAACATCTAGTATTTCTCTGCGAGACCGTTTTGGAAATCAGGTAACATTTCACGAAATGAAGTGATTAGAAGACGGCAGAACTCTGATCGTTTCCTGATTCCGCATCACTTCCCTCGGCCTGCGGGAGAAAAACCCTGCAGAAGCGGATCAGCTGCGCTAGACGCTCCAAAGCCTCTGGTCCGTTAAAGCGTCCAGATCAGAGATGATTCTCTGACAGATATTGTTCTTAGTATGATTAATAATGAGCTCTGCGATGTTCTCTGTTCTCTGTCTGTAAAGTTGAAACTGCCTGCGCACCAAGTGTCAGCTTGATCACAGTCTGGACAGAAACCAGCGGACTGCTCTCTGTTTTCATCAAGACGAGGTTGAGGAGGGAATCTGACATATTAACTCAGTTAAGTTTTTACTGGTTTTGTTTTTAAAACATCATTAACGTAAGCAGTGTAACTATATATTGTATATTTCCCATCACACATAAAGTAGATAAATGCACTTTTTCTCCGTAGTGACACAAACCACTGACTGTGGCTTTAATAACTTATAACAAA
>NW_006803497.1:0-1337 GCF_000485575.1 Poecilia formosa
TCTCGATAAGATTCATTTTCATTATATTTAGCAATGCCAATTTGCTTAAAATTTTCTCGATAAGATTTGTCTTTACTATATTTGTTAATAGTCCTCTGCTTTACTTTATTTTGATAAGTCTCATCAACATGATATTTCTTTCTACTCAAGTTTTTCTTCTTTTCCTTGTATATCAAATTAGTTTTGTATTTATTATTCTGATTAAATTTTACTGTTTGCATAAATGTCATTTCAGTTTTGTATTTGATCATTACCTTCCGATTCTTTTTTTGTCTTAAATACATGGAAAAACTGTAGTTTCTTTTATTGCTTGTTACAGTTTTTTTTGTATCTTTCTGTACTTGGGAAGATCTTGTATGAATGGATTTTGTCTGTAACGAATAACTTTGATTGCAAAGTTTAAAGCAACAGTCTTTATTACCCTGCTTTACACACCTAACGGCATCAAAATGATTATTACAGTTCTGAAGATACAGAGCTTCATGAGAAAAATTACTGTTATTTGAACTGTATTTGCTCCACTGTGTCCCATTAAATACATAAATGTCCAATCCCAACATATTGGCAGCACATTTAAACTCAATTTCAGTAGCACAGTGACCCAAGTACTTCATCTGTGACTTGTTAACATATTCCATCACAGAAGTATAATCCCTTTCCAACAACTCTTCACATTCTCCTATATTCTTGGTCATATATGAAACAACAGCAAGTCTAATTTTACGGTGACTATTCTGTGAACCGCTAAGTACATGAGCTACAGCTCTGAAAAAACTGTTATTGTCATGTATAATATTTTCTATTTTACATACACTTCCTAAAGGCCCATGCAATGTTGAATATTGGAAGTTGTATTCTTCAAAGTCTATTTTTAAGTTGTTGCACAAAGTTTTAGCAGTAACTTTAGACAGCGGAGTAAATAGAAAAGCGTTTTGATTATCCACACACTCATCTTGCACAGAATGTTCAATTTTTTCGATCTCTACACGCGCAACTTTTTGGTCAATATTTTTTTGTCGAGTTTGACATTTCCCAGAAACATCTTGATTTGTGCAATAACCATAACATGTTTGTGATTTGGCCTGCTTTACACAAACAACTGTCTCATAATGATTGTCATTAATATTTTGCAAATAGAGGCCATGATTGGAAAAAGTGTTTGCAGAAATATATTTAAGCCATTTATCATTGCAATAAGTAAAAATATCAACACCAAAAAAGTCAGCTGCTGCTTGAATCTCTACTTCAGTTGCCCAACTGCCAACATATTGCATCCTTGAAATCCTAATGTATTCTGACATGGAAGAATACTCATTTCTGAGAATACTTGTATACAT
>NW_006803498.1:0-1337 GCF_000485575.1 Poecilia formosa
AGACCTGTCTATTGATTATAGATTAATAGTTTTACTGGACAGAAATTACAAAGAACAAATCTGGTTCTTAATCAAATCCTAATGAGGAAAATTGAAAGTGTCATGGAGTCATCAGCCTCATGACATTAACACTGACATGAAAAATAATACTGAAGAAATAAATATATCAAATCTAATTAAAATCATAAATAAGTGATAAGTTATTTACTGTTATGGTCTGTAAGATATATTTATTCTCAGTATTAGATATGGTCTCAACAAACCCATGGCACTTCAACAATGTTATTTCACTTTTTATCTGGAAATAGTGTCCGTTTATTCTTGTCATACAGTCTCTGTATTAATTATTCCTCTAAAGGTCTTGCCATACAAGTTTATTCCTCTGTATTTACTTTAGTTTCTTAGTTTATTCTTGCATTTTGTTTTTCATTCATTTCTATTTAGTGTTCTCTGATTAGTATTATCCTCTCTTGGTTTATTGCTATGTCCACTTTAGTTTATTTCCTGTTGCTAGATTTATTTTATCGCTTATTGACGCTCACCGTCAGTAATCTTCACTCATCACCTGCTGCGCCGCCTAATCGTCATGTTTCACATCATGTGTAGATTTTTTCACTGTTCAGCGTCGGATTCTCTGTTTTTATGCCATAATTCACATCTAGTTCGTCGCTCCGTTTTATGTCCCGCTTCTCCTGTTTCAGAGTTGTTTTTTTTACCCCCAAAGGTGCGCAGCGGTCGGGAAACGTATCGATGGGGAAAGGGCAGACTGACATAAACGCAACGCAAACAATTTCTGCATTCTGATTATTGAAATTTAAAAGTGCTGTGGTGCCGTTGTTCTATCACACCCGTTTCATACCGGACCACTTACAGCACCGATGTTAACGCTATAAAATGAACGCTCTCTATCGTGGTTTCACCCATGGAGGGATTTCTTTATTTAAATGGGTTCATTTTTCAGAGGGATACACAGTGAGGTGATTTTAGCTACCAGTAGCAGGAGAACAGAGCCGCGCCAAGAAGCTACAAACACTGAATAGAAGAAGAGCTGCCATCGATACAGTTGCAGCCAAGCATGATTTAATGTTATACAATACAGTTTTACCAAGTTGCTCAAAGTCTAAACTGGCATTGTTGTGCATTTAAGGTGTAAAGTTTACCTTCGACCAAAGGCATCCCAGCACCCCCCTTTTGTAAAAATGTCCGCCAGCGCCCCCTGCCGTCCTCTGAACGCCCCCTGAGGGGCGGTACCGCCCACGTTGAGAACCGCTATTCTAACACAAACCTACGTAGCTCCGCCCAGCAGCAGCAGGTCTCCTTCACAGGTGGAAACCCAG
>NW_006803499.1:0-1337 GCF_000485575.1 Poecilia formosa
CAGAACCTGGATCGGGGTCTCATCTGGTGCTGCGGAGTCACAGGCGGTGGAAGCTCGATCTTCACTAGTCGCAACGACGACCGGATAATCCGGACAGAATTGATCCTGCTTACTGGGCTTACTGGGCTGAACAAGAAGCAGGGAGCTGTCAAAATATAGATATTAATTTGAAAGCAATGGAACAAGTTCACAAAAAAATAAAAAACGACTCCTCTCTAGATCGCGCTTTGAATGCCAGCTCCAGGTGGTGAGAACACCCAGAGGCTGAGTTATCCTCCATCCACCGCGGCTGTGTTTTGCTTTGCATGTCGTATTTCTATTGATGCTAAAAGTCAGTGGTGCTTTGAAACGGGTTTCAGTGACTGGAAACACGCAACAGAACTCGCATCTGATTTACATTCAAAGTCTTTGTGGAGGCTCGTCGAGGGCCGTTGCGGCGAGTTTCAAACCGTTAGGCGCATCTGAGGTCGGCATAGACTTTGAATGTAAACCAGACGCGTTTGATGTGAACGCACTATTAGCCTCCAGCTAGCAGCGGCGGGAGGAACCGTCCTAAAGTGTACCACAGCAGCTAAAGTCCAGCCATAAAGTAAAAGTTTTGACCAGGTTTGGCTGTCAGAGGGGAAATACTCAGCCTGACTGTCTGAAAGGGAGACAGATAAAAACAATGGATATGAAGGATAAATAAATACAGTACATAGAGAATGAATGGAGAACATAGTCAAGTTTTTCTTCCTTAGGAATGTCCTGCCAAATATGTAGATGTATTCAGGACATTCAAGTATTTCTTTAATAACTACTAAATGTAATTTGTTTGCAATAATGGTCTTTACATTGATTACAGTAATCAACTGCAGACAGATCAAAAAGAAAGCAGCGATGCACTGACTGCAATTTTCTGGCCGATCACCGATCTTTAAAAAATCTGACTTGCTGATTTGTGCGTGCGTGTGTGTGTGCGTGTGTGTGTGTCCACAAAATATAGCGAAAAAAGTCATTAACTTGGGTTGACTGTTGTAAACTGTGCAAATAGAGAGTTGACCTGGTTAACCCTCCGTCATGGCAGAGCAATAGGAGGCGGTGGCTGATTACGGTAGAGGCCCCACAGTGGCTCAGGCCCAGGGGCCCACGCCCTCCTGAGTCCGGCCCTGTGTCGCACAGACTATACTGTGACCAAAGTCTGCAATGTCGTTCAGGAACGATCCGATTCCTCTGAAAGGCTCTTTACTCTCAGTCATAGCAAAGAGCGGTTCTCAGTGAGAACCATTCTTTGTTTTTGTGATGCTCTGTGCACAGTGTAGTGAATATTATTATTCTATTTTATTAACAATGTATAT
>NW_006803500.1:0-1337 GCF_000485575.1 Poecilia formosa
CAACAACCAAAGCTGCAGCGACCACAACCACAGAGGCTCCATCAACAACCACAGAGGCTCCATCAACAACCACAGAGGCTCCATCAACAACAACAGCTGCTCCAACTACAACGACAGCTGCTTCATCAACAACCACAGCAGCTTCAACTACAACCACAGCTGCATCGACCACAACCAGAGATGCTCCATCAACAACAACAGCTGCTCCAAAAACAACCACAGCTTCTCAGACTTCAACCACAGCGGCTCCAACAACAACCACAGCTGCTCAGATATCAACCACAGCTGCTCCGACAACACACACAGCGGTTCCAACAACAACCACAGCTGCTCCAACAACAACCACAGGATCTCCAAAAACAACCACAGCTGCTGAGACTTCAACCACAGCTGCTCAGACATCAACCACAGCGGCTCCAACAACAACCACAGCTGCAGCGACCACAACCACAGAGTCTCCATCAACAACAACAGCTGCTCCAACTACAACCACAGCTGCAACGATCACAACCACAGAGGCTCCAACTACAATGACAGCGTCTCCAACAACAACCACAGCAGCTTCAACTACAACCTCAGCTGCGCCAACTAGAACCACAGCTTCCCCAACAACAACCACAGCAGCTTCAACTACAACCATAGCATCTTCAACTACAAGAACAGCCACTCCAACAACAACGACAGCTGCTCCAACTAAAACCACAGCTTCTCCAACAACAACCACAGCAGCTTCAACTAGCACCACAGCTGCTCAGACATCAACCACAGCGGCTCCGTCAACCACCACAGCTGCTTCAACTACAACCACAGCTGCTCAGACATCAACCACAGCGGCTCCGACAACAACCACAGCGGCTCCATCAACAACAACAGCTGCTAAAACAACAACCAAAACTGCAGCGACCACAACCACAGAGGCTCCATCAACAACAACATCTGCTCCGTCTAAAACCACAGCCGGTCCAACAAGAACCACAGCAGCTTCAACTACAACCATAGCAGCGTCAACTACAACCACAGCTGCTCAGACATCAACCACAGCTGCAGCGACCACAACCACAGTTGCTCCAACTACAACCAGAGATTCTCCAACTACAACCACAGCTGCTCAGACATCAACCACAGCGGCTCCAACAACAACAAAAGAGTCTCCATCAACAACAACAGCTGCTCCAACAACAACGACAGCTGCTCAAACTCCTACCACAGCTGCTCAGACATCAACCACAGCTGCTCAGACATCAACCACAGCTACTCAGACATCAACCACAGCTGCTCCAAGAACAACCACAGATGCAGCGACCACAACCACAAAGGCTCCATCAACAACCACAGCT
>NW_006803501.1:0-1337 GCF_000485575.1 Poecilia formosa
TAGAACAAATCTAGAATGTCCTAGTACTGTCACTTATAAAAGTTGTGATTGAATAGCATTTTGTCAAATAATTATAAATTTCATATTGTTCTACTAAATACGAAACATCCTTATTGTCCCTCGCTTCAAGACAAAGTCCTATTTCAAAATTTCAGAAATTATTCACATTTTATTTGAATTTCATAGCAGTTTTAACCAAAATTTTCCTCAAAATTCACAATTTACACCCAACTGTATATAATCAAAATCAGCAGTGATGCAAAAATCTATCAACAATTTTAAATGTAAATAAAAATGACAGATGTTGTTTAAAGCTGTTCCATTCTAGATGATCAAATCTAATTTAGTAGAAGCTTCTATATCACATACACCATATTTTAGTCAAGCAGGAAGGCAATATCACTCTACATTAAAGAAATCCATAATTAACTATTGTTGAATGAAAAAAGTCAAAATTATTGATTAACTAATTTACAATTAACCGTATCCAAAAATTTACCAGGAATTAGGGTCTACTTCTCCTTCTCCCCCTGTTGATATAATAAAATCATCATTTTGAAAACAATTTGGATCTGTTACTGTTGCATAATAATTTGCTGAAAAACTAAAATATTATAAGATGTTCCACCATTTCTCCAAATCTTTCATCTAGTATTCAAAATAGACTGGGATGTTTCAAATTTCAAAGTTCTATCTGTAATATCTTATCTTTATAATATCCCCCTGTGTTTTTCTTATTTCCAAAAAGAAAAACAATTTAGAGGTGGAAAACCAAAATAGGGGACTTTCCCCATTGTGCTAAAATTTCAACATGTCCAATCAGTTACCCACGTGACATATAAACCAAGTTAATTTAGTTAGAAGTTAAGTTAGTTTGTTAGTGTAGTTAGTCAAAGTGGATGAGAGAGTCTCTTAATCACTAATCTTATCTGCTTTAAGCCAAGGCTGAATTCTCGTTTCGTATTAATTCTACTGTAAAAGCAGATGATTCAGCTTTAACCAGATTATGATACCAAAATACGTAATCACCTTTAAAATCGTCTGTAAAGCAGTAATAAAAGTATATTTATGAAACAAAACCTTTACTGTCCCTAAATAGTTTAAAATAAGAAAAATATCACACAGCTACTCACTAAAGTGACGTCATATTTACAAAGCGCTTCCTAAAACCCATCAATGGCCATCTGCATACACATTCACTCTCATTCACACTCAGACTCTTCAACACCCCATTGTAAGAAAGATGCAGGATGTTACCCCAGATCAAGCTGACCAAACAAAGTGAGGTGTGATCTGCCCCCAACACTGCCGTGAGAGCAGGAAGAAGACCCCATTCT
>NW_006803502.1:0-1336 GCF_000485575.1 Poecilia formosa
TCCAAAATATTATTGCCTGTAAACCTTAAACTCATTTCAACGTGTTTTAAGTAGATATGTAGCTTGTTTAATGTTTGTCATTTTCTTATTTTAATCTAATCGTTGCTTTAGGATCTTTTCCCAAAGTGGTTCATCTGTGAAAAGAGAAACTGACACATATGAAGAAATTAACTGTTCATTTAGGAATGTAAAACAAAAAGGTACGTCACCTTTACTGTCTCTCCCATCCCAAAGGGTGGAAATAAATCATTTAACCTGTCTTGTATGCCTATTACTTTCTTGCCATTTTCTATTCTATCAACAGGAGATTTAAGCACCTGTAATCCACAGTCATTCTTCCTTGAGTCACAGTTTAGGAAACAGCTGACAAAACTAATTAGGAGCAGAAGGACGTTCACATTTCCTGTCCCGACGTCATTTTAATCCCGTAAGACAAGAGTGCCGAGTTCGTAGGCCACTCATCATCCTTAGATTAATGCGACAATAGGTTACAGTCATGCTGCTGTCACGCCGCTGTTTTGTAATGGCTCCACTAAGCTTGTCAAACCAAGGACTCGAGAGATGCAGCTAATAATGTCTGTAGTTTTATGCTACTTTTTATTGAAAAGATGTAAAAAAAAAAACAATAAAATCCAACACAACACACTTAAACTTGCTTTCAGGTTTCCCTATTGAAACTTAGAACCTATGCCTACTTGACTCCAAAGATTTCGCCAAAAGATACATAATACACAAATTCAGTGACTTACATAGAGTAAGAGTGGCTTGTTTCACTTTCTAAGTTATTTTTAGTTTTCTATTTGTACTATTTTCTATACGCCTTAAAAACTGCTGGGTTAAACTGTGCCAGTCTCACTGAGCGAAAGGTGGACTACACCTGTCAACAGGTTTCATCACAGAGTAACCCAGAAACACACAGGATCATCAATCATCACACACACAAGCCCACGCACACACACGCAAGCAAACTCAAGGGCAAATTCCAGTTGTGATTTAACTCAACGCACAATTTTTGAAGAAGGGAGGAAGCTGATGTACCTGGAGAGAAACTGTGTGCAGTGGCAGAATATGCAAACTCCACAAAGAAAAGGCTCCGTTGAGATGCCACAATGGAGAACAATGGCTGCCTCAGGGCTGCAGTAAGTCTGCATGTCCCTGCTGCAGACCACTGAGGCCATGTTGCAGGTTGGTCGTCATTATCTCACACATGAAATCTGGATCCCGTTCAAGGTCCTCATGGCAGTCTGCACTCAGGAGACGTTGTTCTGGTAGAGGAAAATAGCCCAGATCTACTATTTCTACTTTGGAAAATATCCAGACGCACGCCTCATAAAAT
>NW_006803503.1:0-1333 GCF_000485575.1 Poecilia formosa
AGAAGTACCTGGTAAGGTATTGTTTATGTAATCTGAAAGATTTTTTTGCTTGTCAAATGTCAGCAATTTTGATTGAGGTAGCACATATGTGGTTTACAGAATTTTTTGCCCACATAATATGTTTTAATTTATTTTCAGATACATGATTTCCTTTAGCAAATCAATTAACACAAAGTTTTACATTTTTAAAGCCGCAGGAGAGAAACATGAATTAAACATAAACCGAAGGTCTGCTTTTATTTTGAAAAGCCTGCCTGGGGTCCATCAAAAACTGAAATTTTAAGTTAACTTCATTGCAATCAAACTCTGTCAGAGAGTTTGATAGTAGGTGTATGAGAATTTGACTGTGAATGTAAGAGAGTTTGATAGCGAATGTGAGAGAGTTTGATAGCAAATGTGAGAGAGTTTGATAGTACGTGTAAGACAGTTTGATAGCGAGTGTAAGAGAGTTTGTAAGTTTTGGCCCATGGTGTGTGTCTTTGTGAGTTTTGATCAAAATGATTGTAGAGTTGTATGTGTCTATGAGATTTTTGATCAATGAGTTTGTTTGGAGCCACCTAGTGGTGTGATTAGTAACTGCATGCAATGGTCCTTCAGGCACCTTCCCCGGCTTCCCCCACCAGAATTCTGAGGAGCGCTGGTGGAGCCTGTCGGACCACTTGCCTGCAGTCAAAGCCACATTGTGAAGAGTTTTTTTAAATTCTGTATTGTACTAGGTGACTGACAACTAAACAAGATCAAGACACCTGGGCCACAAGATTAAAAGACTGAAGGCAGAATATTGGCTGCATTGCCAATAAGTGGCTGATTTTTATTTGAGTGTGTTTTATTTTCAGTTTTCCATTTTGAAATGGCAGAGATTCCAACCAAATGTTGAAAATGTGAACAGTCAACCCTCCTTTGGGAGAGGTAGAGGTGTAATGGGTCTCACTTTTCAGTCAAGGAGTGGCAGTTGGGTCGGATTTTTGGGCCTCAGGGATTAGCTTTCTATCCAGCTGAGACACCTATAGGGCCGATGTCGTTTGGGGGCCCAAGCCACTCTATACCCAGATAGCACACGATGTTAAATCAACGTTGAAAAATAGTTAGAATCGTTGATTTTTGGTTGAAGTTGACAAATGATGGTGGATCAACCATCAAACAACCATCCAATCAAACCGTTGAAACTGTGTTATTGAATCAACGTTGTTTGGTGGTTGAAATCCGATGACTGAAATGCCGAAGTCTGATCAACATCTGATCAATGTTGAATCAATGTCAGCTGTTTTGCTGCACCCCTTCCACTCCTCTCCTCCTCATCAGAGCTCTGGGTCAGAGCATTTTATTACTGAGC
>NW_006803504.1:0-1333 GCF_000485575.1 Poecilia formosa
AAGAATTTTCACTGTTGGCATGTATTTGAACTTCTCTTTCATTTACTTCAGCGCACATCACAGTTTTAAATAAATTGTTTAGTTTTCGCCGTACTTCTAAATCTGCTCCTTAGTCGCATCTTTTTGGGCCTTCTACTGCCTCTAGTGGCGTGGGGTGGTAACACAACTAATATAATTACATTACTAAATCAAAATGCCACAAAGTATTTATTATTAATTCTGGCATTAGGATAATAATAATAAGCCTGTGCACATAAACTGGATTCCAAAAACGTTGGGACACTAACATTTTGAATAAAAACTGAATGCAATGATGTGGAGATGGCAAATGTCAATATTTTATTCATAATAGAACATATATGGCAGATCAAAGTTTAATCTGAGTAAATGTAACATTTTAAAGGAGAAATATGTTGATTCAAAATTTCATGACGTGTCTACAAATCCCCAAAAAGTTGGGACAAGGCCATTTTTACCCCTGTGTGGCATCTCCCCTTCTTCTTACAACACTCAGACGTCTGGGGACAGACGAGACCAGTGTCTCAAGTTTAGAAATAGGAATGCTCTCCCATTCATGTTTAATACAGGCCTCTAACTGTTCAATCGTCTGGGGCCTTCTTTGTTGCACCTTCCTCTTTATGATGCGCCAAATGTTCTCTATAGATGGAAGATCTGGACTGCAGGCTGGACATTTCAGTACCCGGATCATTCTCCTACGTAGCCATGATGTTGTGATTGTCGCAGAATGTGGTCTGGCATTATCTTTGTGAAAAATGCAGGGTCTTCCCTGAAAGAGATGACGTCTAGATGGGAGCATATGTTCTAGAACCTGAACATAGTTCTCTGCATTAACGGTGCCTTTCCAGACATACAAGCTGCCCAGGCCACCAGCTCTCATGCAACCCCATACCATCAGTTATGCAGCTTCTGAACGGAGCGTTGATAACAACTTGGGTTATGCTTGTCCTCTCTGGTCCGGATCACATGATGTCCCAGTGTTCCATAAAGGACTTCAAATCGTGACTCATCTGACCACAGAACAGTCGTCCATTTTGCCCCACTCCATTTTAAATGACTCCTGGCCCAGTGCAAACGGCTGAGCTTGTGGAGCTTGCTTAGAAATGGCTTCCTCTTTGCACTGTAGAGTTTCAGCTGGCTTTCTGGATGTATTCCTGAGCCCAGGCTCTTATTTCCTAGACAGTGACATTCCTGTTGCAGGTGCAGTGACGTTTAAGGGCCCGGAGATCACGAGCATCCAGTAGAGTTTTACGGCCTTGACCCTTACGCACAGCGATTGTTCCAGATTCTCTGAATCTTTTGATTATGTTATGAT
>NW_006803505.1:0-1332 GCF_000485575.1 Poecilia formosa
GTCAATGTTCAGGTTTCCACCTTCATCAAAAACCTGATGTTATTTGAGTGGCATCTCATTCAGGTTAGTTAGTTAGTGGCATCTCATTCAGGTTAGTTAGTTAGTGGCATCTCATTCAGGTTAGTTGTTGTCCTTTTCTTTTCTTTGAAATATTTCTGTTTCCATATCATTTAGGATCTAAATTATATTGTCTTTTTCCATTTTGGACGGTGCCTTCATCTGCATCTAATAAAGTAAGTGACACTTGGACTCTTGAAAACCATTAATAGTTCACATTTTAAAACCCTGTTAATACTAGAATTCCACATTATTCCAGTGTTAGTGAAACTATATATTGACTTTCAAGGCCTATTTTTTTTACCAGTTCTCTGAGGAATGGTTATGTGTTATTTGTTTCGAATGTTTGAATATACTGGAAATATGTGTGGTTTGAGGCATAGTGGTGCCTTTAAATAAAACTTCTGTTCTGAAGGTTACTTATCGCATCCTCTTTTGTGTTATGTGAAGTTCTGATTATGCAGATAATGCATTTTAGAACCGCACCAATTGTAGCACTTCTAAGAAATCTACACTGGGTCAGGTATTAATGTTCTATCGTAAAACTAAGACTGTTCTTTAAAAAGTAGCATTACAGGTTTTTTTTGCAGTAGCTTACTTATAAAGTGAATGCAGTAGTAAAACTAAATTTACAGTAAAAATACTGGAACCTACAGACGGCAGAATTTGAAGGTATATTTACTCTCACCACTGTATTTTACGGTGGCCAACAGGTACAAACACCCAGCAAAGACGAGAAGAACACATGCAACAAAAAAGAGATCCAAACAAAAAATGCTAAAAACAGAAGTGATCCAGACCACTAGGGGGAGTCTGTGTCTGAATGTCTGAAGTCAGGTTTTGCGACCAGAAGAGAGAAGCTGTAGCTTTCAGCTAGCTGCTTCGCCTCTACCTTGGCGTTATGTTGCATGCAACCGTGACAACGTGAGTCACATAGCGGCGAAGGAAAAAAAATGGACACGAAGTATGTTTTTTTTTTGTTTCTCCTGATTTCTCTATTACTCTTCACCTTTAGTAATAAAGATTGCTGCATATTAAAAAAATCTGTTAGTCTGATTCTAAAATGTTCAAACACGTATAGCACATTTACACAAGGAACGTAAGCAAAGTATCCCTTTTCAAATACTCTCCAACGCTCAGGTAAGACAATACAGTTTAATCAAACTGTTATGTTTTTAGGCTTAACTTTAATCAGTTAGCTCAGGAATAATGAAATATTTTAGTGAACCCAAATATTACAACTAGATGTTACCTGACTTAATATCTGTGTTTAAC
>NW_006803506.1:0-1332 GCF_000485575.1 Poecilia formosa
GTTTCTGTGCTGATGACATTTTTGCGAAGCGATAAAAGCTGGTAGCTCTTGAATTGCTACAAAATAAAGCTGTATTTCCCTCAGCCCACTGGCTGCAATGTTGACACCCTAAGATGAGACCTAAATTCTGAACATCATGGCATGGAGTGCATCCCAGTTTTCCATGTCTGGCATATAACCATTCATAGCTTTTAAACTGGTTATATTGATCCTGTGTCCAGACAGAGGGATAATCAGTAGCCCAGCATCACAACCTGTTTGTTCTGAAGATCCTGCAGCTTCCATTTCATCTTCCTAACATGGCGCCTCCTCACCCTGACTCTCACACTGATAGGAGGAACCACAGAGCTCTGTTAAGTTAAAAGCACATCTTCTGAAGTTGGGATATTTTTCCTCCAACAGGTTCCAGAGGAATCACCTCAAACCAGATGTTGGACTGGATTTTATTTCAATGTCATTTGTGAATGTTAGAGCCTCATTTTCAACAGTGGAGCTATAAAGGTTGAAAAAGGTTATCATTTTGGAGAAAATCTCATCTACATCAATATTTCCACTAAATAAGAGGCAAAAAAAAGTTTGATAAAGGGAAAAGCCTCTCAGACTCTGAGCCTGTCAGCACCAAACAATTTTTTTTATTAGACAATTAATTTAATTTCACATAATTATCGCGGTAGAAGCCATTTGTTTGCTAAATACTTAATGAAACATATTTACCGAGTTTGATGTTTGTTGTAAATGATGTATACTCACACAGAACGAGGTAATTAGTCCAAGTTTGTCGTTTATTGAATGTTCAGAAACTACAGCGGCTGTGATGTGCCAAGATAAAGGTAAACAAAGGTATAAAAAACCCGAACAGGTGATCAACTCTAAATCACTCGCACATTTTTATTCTCCGTCTGTTATTTAAGCACACCCGTTGCCATGGCAACCTCCTGCACTCTGCAAGCCGACCAGAGAAGACATAACATTCAGACCGTTACGATATCAGGTTTTCAGGCTTGATATTTATTTTTGCGATCATTAATAAGCCTCCCTGAACACAGCGGTGGTAGATTAGCTAATTTTAAACTCCTGCTCTGCACAGAATTGCGCAACACCTTGTTGAAACAATAATCACTGAGATTATTATTGTTGTTGGGTCATTAAGTTTCAAACGTCACGGCTAATTAGTGGATGCACTCATGGCTGCACAGTAAACCCGTTGATTTTTTTACAGCAGACAGCCGCTCCCGGGTCATTGACATATAAGGATTTCCACAGAGCTAAATTAAAAATGTTAAAAATATTTACATCCATTTCAATTACTAGAATATTTGAAATGTTGTGCAT
>NW_006803507.1:0-1332 GCF_000485575.1 Poecilia formosa
TTCTTTTGAAAGAGCCAGGAATTACTTATGTAAAACTTTGTACTTATCTAGTAAGGCACCTGTAACAAAGGAATCAGTGACTATGAATCTTTACAATTAAATAGCGCATCAGAACTAGGTTCAACTCAGGAGGAGCGAGGGAAACAATGTGTTGAACAAAACACATTTATTACACATTTTGACAATAATGTCCTAAGTCAAGTCAGTCGAGTTCAAAAGTTTTTCCTTTCATTTGTTTTCGGTTCAATTCAGTTTTCAGATCTGAATGTTATGTGGTAGCTACCCGGGTAGTGTTAATATGTGCAATCCCACCGATCAAGTGGAACAGAAGAAGGTTCTTCTTTGACGTCGTAGTGGAGACAATGACAATCTGCTCTTTTGGATCCTGGCTCGCCGTTCTTCACACGATGTCTCTCAACACAAAAAAACAACCTGCATATAGCAGAAATGTATTTTACTATTTTGTGATACACCATTCTAAGTCATTTCAGTGAAAGTTTATCTTTCACTCCATGTAAATAAAATAATTTACAGCTGCGATAACCAATTTTGTCTTTTAGCTCAACAAAACATCACAACATAATATTCACTGAATTGACATATCTTTTTCTAGCATTCTTCAATTCCATACAGTGGAATAAATAACTCACTGTCACTAGATACCTCATCAGTATCAATATTCCAAGAAGAAAAAAAAAGGCGCAATATTAGCAGAATAGCCTTTCAGAGTTAGCCGTAAGCATTGCTAATTTTCATACAAAACATACATTCTTAATCATAAACAAGTATCGCCGATTGTTTTTTTTTTTTCCTTTCAACATTGAACTATAAAATGAAATCACAATATAACTTTTAATACATAACAGCAAAATATTAGCTTGTGGCTAATCGATAGCTAACAAAGAAAATTATAGCACAGAACTCACCGGAGATTCGCATCAAAAGAACAAATAAATGTAATATCAAAAACAAAGTTCTCCCGGGTCCGGTTACACAGGAATCGAAAAATCAACCATAGATGAAAACTACTTCTTGAAAAATAATGAAAATAACACAGAGTTTTGTCAATAAAATGACCACAAAACGTTTCTTCCAGTTTCTTCTTCTGGTTATTCTAGTCCATGTTCTGCGGCATATCAATGTAGTTTTAGACTACTTGAAACCATTTACTGCCACCTATCGACAATGTAGTGTACTACAGGCTATAATTCATATTTGTTAAATTAACATAGGTTACACTTATTTTCAGTGACAGGGCATGTTTTATTATATATAATCTACAATCTCATATTTTAAGGAGTCTGTCACAAAGTTCCCAAAGGTTTGAAATAA
>NW_006803508.1:0-1329 GCF_000485575.1 Poecilia formosa
AACAAAAAGACATTGTGGTTCTCTGAACTATGGAAACAGGGAGTGGATTACTGAGGGGGAAAAATCCCAGTTTCCAAATATTAAATCTTCAAAAACAGAAAATGTAATAAATACAGTACAGACCAAAAGTCTGGACTCATTCAATGAGTTTCCTTCATCTTCATGACTATTGACATTGTAGATTCACACTGAAGGCATCAAAACTATGAATTAACACATGTGGAAATATGTGCTAAACAAAAAAGTGTAAAACAACTGAAAATACACCTTAGATTCTCGTTTCTTCAAAGTAGCCACCTTTTGCTGTGGTTACTGCTTTGCACACACTCTGCATTCTCTTGATGAGTTTCAAGAGGTCGTCACCTGAAATGGTTTTCACTTCACAGCTGTGCCCTGTCAGGTTAATAAGTTGGATTTCTTGCCTTATAAATGTTGTTGGGACCATCAGTTGTGTTGTGCAGAGGTCAAGTGGACACACAGCTGATAGTCCTACTGAATAGTGTGTTAGAATTTGTATTATGGCAAGACAAAAGCAGCCAAGTAAAGAAAAGCGAGTGGCCATCATTACTTTAAGAAATGAAGGTCAGTAAGTCCAAAAAATTGGGAAAACTTTGAAAGTGTCCCCAAGTGCAGTCGCAAAAACCATCAAACGCTACAAAAAAACTGGCTGACATGAGCACTGCCCCAGGAAAGGAAGACCAGGAGTCACCTCTGCTGCGGAGGATAAGTTCATCTGAGTCACCAGCCTCAGAAATCACAGGTTAACAGCAGCTCAGATCAGAGACCAGGTCAATGCCACACAGAGTTCTAGCAGCAGACACATCTCTGCAACAACTGTTAAGAGGAGACTGTGTGAATCAGGCCTTCATGGTAGAATAGCTGCTAGGACACCACTGCTAAGGAAAAGGCAACAAGCAGAAGAGACTTGTTTGGGCTAAAGAACACAAGGAATGGACATTTGACCAGTGGAAATCTGTGCTTTGGTCTGATGAGTCCAAATTTGAGATCTTTGGTTCCAACCACCGGGTCTGTGTGCGACTCAGAAAAGGTGAACGGATGGACTTTACATGCCTGGTTCCCACCGTGAAGTAGGGCTGTAGTGATACAATAATCTCACGATACGATACACAATATTCTGCTCACAATATGATATATAGTGCGATATTCAGCAAACGATACAATTCAATACACTTTTGCAATTTTCTGAAAGATTTTAGAGGGACAGAATGATTTTGGTGACATTTTGTGACTGTTCTAGAGTTGGATTGAATTAATTTAACTGAAAACTGATTAAAAGCACCAACTACACAATACCTGGCTCTGGTTGGA
>NW_006803509.1:0-1329 GCF_000485575.1 Poecilia formosa
AAGTTTATACTTTATAATTAAATAATTTAATTATTATTAAATTAAATCCCCTCCAAGGACTCCAAGAAGGGTGGGTAATCTTCTCAAGGAGACTGGTTCCAGAACCGGAGCCGTGCGTCGAGGTAGGACCGTCTATTTCTAGCCGAAACCTCTCAACCTCACACACCAGCTCCGGCTCCTTCCCCACCAGAGGGGTGACACTCCACGTCCCAAGAGCCGAAATGGGTTTTCTCCGTAGGGTGTTTGGGCTCTCCCTTAGAAATGTAGCTGATAGAGAAAATTCAACCTGGAAGACTCCATCACCTCCGTTCGCCCATTGGCGTTATGCTCATCTCCGACCTCAGCTCTGGACCTCCCTTCTTAAGCTGCTACCTCCACAACCCGACCCAAGAGGTAGAAAATGGATGGATGAAACGGATGGACAGTTGTAATTACAACTCCCTTACACTTTACGCAAATTTTTCACTGTTCATTAACATATCCATCCATATCCATATCTCTCTATCCATGTTTGTTCCTAGGGAAGATTGGAAAAATGGGATTTTTCATCATTTTATCAGGTTTAAAATTTTGAATCATACTTGACTTAAAAATATCTTAAAAGTAAAATTAAATGTAACTTACAAACATCTGCTGCTGCTGTTGTAAATTGTGACAAGAAATTTTGCCTGCTTGGAGAAGAGCTACAAAGAAATAATTTTGGTTTAATTTTAGCACAGAAAAAGAATAAAGAATGATCCCAAAGAAATGGTGCTGCCGCTCCATATTTGGTGGGTTGTAAACGACCCACTCGAACTCATTTGTTCTGTACGGTGCGGGAACGTAAACAATAGACAGAACGTAATGTCTTCCAGCTTTTTCTGTGTAACTGAGAGCTTGACACCAACAGCAGCACAGCATCAGCAGCCCACATTACTGATAGCCGGGAAGGAGATAAATGAGTCCATTTCGATGCTTCTTGTAAACTGGTTATGAGTCTGTTGGTTTTTCAATTTTCTTATATTTTAACTATTAAACCAACTGGTAAACAAATGTTTATATTTGTTTTTAAAAGAATGTTAGCTTCTCTTTTATGTCTCCATCAGATGAGCAGCAGTAGCAGCTTTTGGTGACATTATTATTAATAATTAGATTGTTTTTGAATATGATGCAGGATTTAAAATGAACTGATGAAGATGGTCTATGTGTCTCGTCTGGCTTGGGAGAGATGTCTGTGGTTCCCTTCTGGACCTGTTACCCCATCAACCCAAAGTAGAAGAACTATGTTCAGAACTTGGGTCTCACGGCATCTCGGTGTCAACATTGCAGCCAGTGGGCTGAAGGAAATAC
>NW_006803510.1:0-1327 GCF_000485575.1 Poecilia formosa
ACTGTGAATGAATGATGGCAGTTATTGTCACAATGTGTAGCATAAAGCGTTTTTGTGTTTAGATGATTTGTCTCGTAGCTCCAGGATGGTTTGGATAGCTATACCAAAATTAGTTCAATCTGAAACATTTTAGGAGACAGTAAAATGCAGAAACAATCTTCTGAGCCGTTGGTTTACTACGTTTACATCGTTTCCTCCCAAGCCCCTGTCCCGTTACCTGTGCTGTACCTTCGCTATCCCTCTACAAGCAGCCGGCTCCCTTGGCAGCGACGTCGTCGTCGTGTGGCGCTCGCTGTGTTTGTCGCACCTTGCCACAGAACTGAAGGTTACACTCTATTGTTTTGCCACAAAAGGCTGTATAGGTGTGTGTGTTTGTGTTTTGGTGTTCGCTCCCATGGCCAGTGAGATATGTTTGTTAGCTGAGGATAACCTTCAGCCGCTGCTCAGCCAATTGGAACAGTCCCGATCTGCTGCCTGCCTCATTCCTGGCATCTTGTTTCTTTTTTCTTTTTTTTTTCTTTACTCCAATGCACTTCTTTTTTCTCTCACTTCGTTTATGTGTGTGGAACGTGTGTGTGTGTGTGTGTGTGTGTGTGTGTGGGGGGGTAGCTGGGGTAGCTGCTAAAGATGCGATGGCAGCTTCTCCAGGACACACATGCTGCTGCTGCTGCTGCAGCTCAGGCAGGAACCGCACACAAAGAAGCGAAGGGCAACGAAAACATTCTCCTGTGGGCCTTTTATTCACGCGCACTTAAGCTCACCGGCGTGCAGCGGCGCTCAAGGTCAGGAAACAGGCCTGCTGAGGGAGGTAAATAAGTGATTATAGTAGCGGGAGGAGGAGATGAGCGTGTGGGTTTTCTTTATTGTTGTGCTAATACAGGGAGGAAGTGTAGGGAGCTACTCAGAGCCGCTCACTGTGGCAGCTGCCGCCTGGTTAAAGATGACCTTTTTAAGTCATGCATGGATGCATACGAGACGTACACAGTCGCATGGATACACGCAGTCTGCACGCTAAACAGCAGTGCTCACACTCTGACTGCTTTGAAAAACTTTTTTTTATTTTATTTTATTTTTTTCCAAACATTTTTATAGAGCCACAAATTTCAGAGTATTTTCTGTTAAACATCTTGTAACGTAGTACTTTGGTATCTGTGTTACAAATGGGACATAATTTATCTTTAAAACAAATCGGCGTCAAATTATCAGTAGCTGGATTTTGAAACGATTGAGCAAACTGTTTATTTGAATGGACTAGACAAACTATTGATTCCTTTCTCTCATCAAAACAAGTTTTTTTTCTAAATTGTCTGAGTTTTTGCTGATATTT
>NW_006803511.1:0-1327 GCF_000485575.1 Poecilia formosa
GAAACTCAACAGTTTGTAAGGTAGGTGAGTTAGCTCAGCAGGTTAGAGCACCGTGCTGGTAATGCTGAGGTCACTGGTTCAAACCCCATATGGGGCAATTCATGTCCAAGGTCAACACTTCAAAATAAACAAGGTTTCAAAAATAAAATCAATACTTCAAAATTAAAAATGGTTCAAAAATAAAATAAATAAGGGTTCAAAAATAAAATCAATACTTACAAATAAATGGTTCAAAAATAAAATTAACACTTTACAAAGGTTTCAAAAATAAAATCAACACTTCAGAATGTATAATGGTAACTGTTTCTGTCTGTTCAGTCCAAAAAATCAATACTTACAAATAAAAAATGGTTACAAACCTTTGGTTGAAATGGCACGTTAATTCAAGTCTCCATTACAGACCAGAGAAAACTAAAGAGAATGCAACATTGTGTTAATCCATTTGAGGAGCCGGTAGTTTATCTTGAGGAAATAAATGACGATGCAAAAGTTAATTAGACTGTAACATGCGCAGTCCGCTGCTCAACCACCGCGGAATTAGAAAGAAACCGCTGGAAGTAACTCATCCAGCGGATTTAACAAATGGAGCCTTCTGGGTGCAAGTTACCCAGGAGAGCGGCGCTCTGGAGGAGCTGCAGATGTAACATCTGTCCGTTTCGGAGAAGCGAAACCACGCAAAAAAAAAAAAAAATCCTGGTAAAAGCGCACACCGGACCGCGCAGGGTAAAACACTCACAGAGTTCAGTTGATCTGTTTGGATCAGACAGATCCAACTGACTGATTAATTAGCGCAGATTTGTCTGCAGATGGGAACCAGGAGGAAGTGCATTCAGACCCTACCGGGTGAAATGCTGCTAATTTAAGTGAAGTCGCTTAATTTAATTTATTAAAAGTTATTGGGGCCACGTGGTTTTTGTCACTACGAGAAAAATGTAGATACATTTATCTGCTTAAACTGTGATGGGATCTGGATTCACGGTGAATATTAACTAAACCGCATAAAATGCGGCTAAATAGCCGATGTTAATATGATTGTAATTTCACGGATAAAAATAGTACATGACCGATTTTTTTTTTTTTTTGTTGTCGGTCAAGATAACGGATAACAAAAAAAGTCTAGCGCCACCTGCCGCCCTGACACCAACTCACACACATCTTCATTCGATTTATAAGTAAGACCAAGTCCAAGAAAAGAAACATCTGTTTCTTTTCTTGGACGTTTTGATGTTAGCTTGTCGATGTCTCAGTTTTATTCGCTGGGGAAATCAATAAGCAGCTTGAGGTGACTCTGCTGCTCTCTAGTGGCGAGAAGCCGTAATTGTTGGCT
>NW_006803512.1:0-1326 GCF_000485575.1 Poecilia formosa
TATTTTTTTTACTGTATACTGCTAAATTAAATCAATCAGTATGTCCAAATTTATAAGGAAATTCTATCAAAATCAACACATCCCTGCATTTTTTTACACTAAAGCAGTGGTCCCCAACCCCCGGTCCGTGGACCAATTGGTACCGGGCCGCACAAGAAATAATTAAATATTTCCGTTTTATGTATTATTTGAGTCTGGAGGATCTTTTATTTTGAAAATCCTTTAACCGGATTCTCTCAGTTACTTGTGCACCAACACTGAGCCCACAAGCAGCAAAATGAGTAAGAAACGGATCAGATGTCTTTGTAATGTTTCTTGGCAAAGGGGAAAAGGCCCAGAGAAGAGACAGGAGGATGGATTTATCCCGGACCGGTAGGTGAGTCAAACATTACAAGCTGCTCTGTGTAACATGCCTGGGCATAACACCGGTGGAAACGCGGTCACTCCGAAATAGAGCCGAGCCGAACCGGGTTGTTTCTATTGCCGGTGGAAAAGGGGCAATTGAAAGTCATCAAGCAAATCAGAACAGCGGAGAGAACTTAACAGAATGTCGCCAGTGAAAATCCATGAGTAGGAGGAACAAAACAAGACCACCAGAGGGCGGTGTTGTCACATAGAACTGAATGGAATGGGTCAAACACGTCACAGGGTCCGAGCTGCGTCACGTGTTCCCTCATGACGTAATTATTATAAGACTTAAAAGTATTTTTAGGCATTTATAGCGTGCTGCACAGTTGGCGCAGTTGGTAGAGCTGTTGCCTTGCAGCAAGCAGGTTGTGGGTTCGATTCCCGGCCCGGACGCTTCTGCATGGAGTTTGCATGTTCTCCCTGTGCATGCGTGGGTTTCCACCCACAGTCCAAAAACATGACTGACAGGTTAATTGGGGTCCCTCTAAATTCTCCTTAGGTGTGAATGTGTGTGCATGGTTGTCTGTCTCTATGTTCCCCCTGCGACATGCTGGCGATCCATCCAGGGGTGTTAACCCGCTCGCCCCTGATGTTCAACTGGCGAACGATTCGGAGTAATGTTTCGTCCGAAACGTTACCCTCTGTGAGGGCACCTGTTCGGGGGGATACTCACAGGGGGCTGAGGGTTAAAGTGAATGATGAATGAATGTTTTACCTCACATTCAAAAAATAACATTTTTCAAATAAAAATATTTGTTTACCCAAATTACCCAACATGCAGAAGCCTTATCTGACGGTTCACCCCTCCCCCCTCCCCCCGGGCCGCAGCAAAATTTTCCAAGTCTTCACCGGTCCGTGGTAATAAAAAGGTTGGGGACCACTGCACTAAAGCATAATTGTCAGTTTGTTGCAAATTTT
>NW_006803513.1:0-1325 GCF_000485575.1 Poecilia formosa
GTTATGATCGATTAAATGCGCTGATCCGTCACTGTGCCTGTTAAACACATAGTACCGAGTGGAGTGGTATACCGCTCCAAGATGGCCGCCCTAAATCTCGTCAGCGACAATAGGCGACAGCGGGGCATGAGGCGTCTATCCTTATATTATGTCTATGTTGTGTCGGCTCGCTGAAAACCACGTGACCGGCAACAAACGAGGCCTCGCGTTGAATGGGTCACGTGACTGCTTCATTTTGCGTGTCGATTTTCAAAATAAAAGCGCGGTGAGCCATGCTGCTTCATGGGTTGTTGTCCATTTGGTCGCATCAGAGGAGGATATTTGTCTTCAGTGGCCAAATAAAATGAACATTGACCAACATATTTGATGTGTGTTGATGATGGCACTCATCAAAATGTAATGTTTGTTACTACTATAATTGTAGATTATAGTTCTTTTAATAACTTTATATTTTTGTGATTTTATGATGTAAATCTCTTTGAACTACATTGTTGCTGAAATGTGCTACACAAATAAACTTGGTTGATTGTCTGAAATGGAGCCAGCAAGAGGAAAATCTCTGACATCTTCTGGGAATACTTTGAGATTATCGTTCACAATAAAATTCTTCTTAGATATCAATAATTAACCCTCCACTTCCCAATTTCTCACCTTCTGGAAAGTTCCACTATTATTTGTAGTCTGATTAGCAAAGATATATCAGTCTTTTCACAGCAGAAACAGATTTAATCCTGTTACAGAACTAAAATTCAACATGTAGCCAAATATGAGGGATCAGAGCCAATTAGAAATCCAAGAAAAAGCGAATGTCCCAACATGCACTGCACTCCCAAGACACTAAAACATCAAATGTCTTTTTTGTCAAATCCGCCTATGGCATAAAAGAAAACACAACACAACCACTGATGTTCAACATAAACCAGGATTAGATTGGCTATAAATTATTTTAATAATTAAAACATATGACAATTAAATATGGTTTCATTGATTATCCTGTTACTAAACATGAGTAAAGCTTCATTAGGCTTCATGAGGCTTCATTTGCCATCACTACCGTTTTCTGAATTGATTATCAAACTTTTTGACAGAGAAAAAACACACTGAAATCAGTAATTCTTTGCGTCGCCATGTGTACATTACCGTCACCTACTGGTAACTGAAAAAGTTATGTGCCGGGAGTTCGGGTCTTCATTTCCGGTTCCGCCATAAGATCCCATTGAATTAACAACAAAATAAAAGCTTGTCTTTGGTTGAACCACTGCAGTTAAAAACCCCCCAAGGCGTACCCCTTTTTTATTTTTGCAATTGCCGTTTTTCTAATTTCG
>NW_006803514.1:0-1325 GCF_000485575.1 Poecilia formosa
GCTCAGCTTCCTCAACAGAAGGCATGTTGGTGGGATTGAGGAGGTCTTCGAAGTATTCTGCCCACCGGCCCACAACGTCCCTAGTTGAGGTCAGCAGCACACCATCCCCACTATAAACAGTGTTGGTGCTGCACCGCTTCCCCCTCCTGAGACGCCGGATGGTGGCCCAGAATCGCCTCGAAGCCAGGTACCAGGGGCCTCATATATAAAAGAGTACGCAGTTTTCACAATAAAACTTGGTGTATGGACAAACTTAGGAAAGTGTGGCGCACAAAAAAATGTCTAAAGAAGAAGAAAATTTGTATAAAGAAATCGTCCTGCAGATGTATTTCATGCGCTTTGGCACACAGATGCGTTACATCAGGGATGTCCAAGGTGGGTCCTCGAGGGTCAGCATCCTGCATGTTTTAGTTCTCTCCCTGGTTTAGCACACCTGCCTCAAATGATGGCTCATTAGAAGGCGAGAACATTGACTTGCTGAGGAGGCTGTTACTACCACTAGGGAGAGAACTAAAACATGCAGGATGCCGGCCCTCGAGGACCCACTTTGGACACCCCTGCGTTACATCTTTGAGACAAAAACTGACGAAAATTATTATTTACATTCGAGTGAGGTCTTCACATCCTTTTATTTTTTTCTTTATTTTGTGTGCGTGTTAGGATATTGTCTGAGGATAATGTGGTTCAGTTTCATCGTTTACGTTGAAACAATAAAAATCATGAAAAAACATCAGGTTTGATGCTTCTTGTGCATTTTTTCAGTGCATTTAAGTGAGTTTTGATGCCTTATAGTTTCTAATTGTCCACAGAAAAAGTTTGTGTGGCTGTTGCACGTTTTCACAGCAGGTCAAAAGCTAGCGTATATTTCATGTGTTCTACCTTCACAGATGGTGTTCTGCATATCGTTGTTGTGGCCAGTTTGAACTACAGTTGCCAATGTATATTATCTTTACTCAGTCTGTCCCTTCTCTTACCTCTGACATTACCATCCACACAGCTGCTGCTCACTGGATGTTATTTTCTGTTTCAGAACTTTCTTTAACCTGAAAAATGACTTTGAGTGAAGGTCCGAGCAGTTCAGCTGGTTCTGAAGAACTCAGATCAGTCTATGTGGCACCAACAGCTATTGAAAGTCAAATAAACATATTTTCTTCATTAATTCTGATGTTCGCTTTGAACTTGAACAAGTCGTTTTCACCATAGAGTGTAGATGGGAACCTGATATTTTAGTCAAGATTTTACTGCTTTCGTTTTCAGACCACCATTAGAGGAAGAGCTTTTGTTTAACATCTTCCATCTTCTTTTTGTTGTAACTGCAAATCTTC
>NW_006803515.1:0-1324 GCF_000485575.1 Poecilia formosa
TTCTTCCTGACTGCCCCTTTTGGTTGTTCTGCCGGACAATAAAACAGGGGCTCGCGTGGAAGGAGATCAGAACTTTCTGTGAACGGCTGATGGAAAGTTCTCCTTTTGCAAAAGCTTTGTCTATGAAATTCATATACGTTGTCTGTGGTCTTTTTATGTAGGTTCGAGAAAAATACCTATCAATGAGTATAACTACGAATAATGAAAAATGATGCCACAAACAAAAAAAAGTATCTATGTCAACATGACCTTCTTTTAATACTTTTACAAAAGTATCGACACCATTTGAAGTTTTCTGCTTTTTATCACATTACAATGACAAACTTTACTGTATTTTATTGGGATTTTATTTCAGAGACCAGCACAATGTGCTGCATAACTGGAAACAGGGTATCTGCAGATCTCAGTAAGTCAAGTTTAACACTTTTAAGACCTTATTAATGCCACCATGACTGAAATTTAAGACAGAAAAAAATATAAATGAAAGAGGGTTGTTCAGGGATTCTGCCACATTATACGACGGCATATTACGGCCATTGCCAATAGAAAAGAATGACAAGTAAATTTATGCCAGAAAAATCAGAAATTTTGAGATTGTCAGAAATTTTCTATAGAAACTTGAAAATTTCTGAATGTTTTCTAGAATATTTCCAACTTTCCAAGGTCAGAAATGACCAAGTTTTAAATAAGAACATTTCTGAGATTAATCACAAATTTTCTGATCTTTTTCTAGTAAATTTTCAACATTTGGAGTTCAGAAAGTTACAAAAGAAATTCTAGAAAATTTTAAAGATTATTCTCAAAATTTCTAAATTTTTGGTGGAAATTTACTTTTTTTTTTTTTAACTACAATTACCCTAATCTGCTGTCACAGTATTACAACTAACCACAGCAAAAACCTCTGAAATGTCTTTTCTGTCTGTTGCGTACCATGTGTTGGGTGACACGTTTTAAATTTTTGCATCATCCCTTAGCTGATTAAACTTAGAGCTAATAGCTCTAAGTTATTAGAGGTTGTAAGGTCAACCTGTATTTTTTTATGAATTTAAGACATTTTAAAGCCTTAATTTTAGTTGCATGAATTTAAGACTTTTTAAAGTCTGTTTAGAGTTGCTTTGGTACCATAATAAATCAAAGACCAGCCAACATTTTGATGTGTAATGATGGCATTTGGAAACATCTAATGCTTCTATTGTTGATTTTTATTTTTTATAATGTAAAGCACTTTCAGCTGACTTGTTGCTGAAATGTGCTGTGCAAATAAAATTTGACTGATTGATTGATTAAAGATGCTTTGGTCCTACAAAGTACTGACACTGAAAAC
>NW_006803516.1:0-1323 GCF_000485575.1 Poecilia formosa
TTTTAGGAGCTAAAACTAATATTTTATAACAATTGCTCACAAACTGTGAGTTGTTCGTTTGACAGGAATTATGTTTGCAGCTCTGCAATAGGAGCTTTACTCATCAGTGCCTCATTAAGTGTGAATATTGAAGCTGGAAGCTGTGATTACATGCTAGAGAACTTGATTGCATGCTCTTATAAAGGAGTAATATTTTATGTCACCAGTAGATCCCCTCAGGCTCCTCACTTGACTGACATGTCATGTTATTGCCACCATGCTCATTGCCCAGCAGTCCACATTGCTGGTCTCATAAATGGAGGATAATTGACCCGTATGTATTGGTGTTCAAGCGGCTTCCTGGTTTATGGTGAAAGGCTGGAATTTCTCTTGGCATCCAGTGATAATTTATTACAGAAAAACAAAACAGATACAGCTTCATATTTCTGCAAGGACATGAAATCAGGGCTGTTTTTGTTGCCCTTTTAGGGCCATTTACAGGAATTTTTAAAGCAAGGCTGAACTAGGTTTTTGTGACTTGTCAGTTTTAATGCATGTCTCTCTAATTTCTCACATATCTTAAATATTATCCCTACATAATAACACTTGGCCTTGTGAATATTACAGATTGTGTCACTTCCCTCCAAGTGTGTCCTGGATTAAATCTCCCATTGCACTCAGAGCCTCTCTTTGTGAAAGTGTCAAACTTTCCTGTTTTTCAGCTGAGTTGCTGTCCCATTTTCCAGCCCGAGCAGGCAGTGGTGAACCAGCTCAGGCTCACGCCGACTGTAAAATCAGAAATCCAAGCTGTAGGTAAAAATAAAACAGGGCCACCATCATCAAATATTTACCAAAGCAAAGTTTAGGACCTAAAGAGGTTCACTAGTGTTTGGAGAAGAGCCTCATCTGTCACATAAAAGAGGACCAGCTGTGATGCTTTTTATTTTCTTTCTTTTTTCTTTTTTTTTTTGGTTTGCTGCAAGTCCACTCTGTGTGCTAAGTCCAGACTGGTTTATTCCTGCTGGGTCCAACCGCCCTGATACCATAATTCCTCTGATCTGGGCCCTGCGGCTGGCGTTCAGATATCATCGGCTCCACCGTAAAGCACCGCAGTCAGACTGACTGTTGATGGAACGACATGAGCCCAGTTTCAAAGCCGTAGTATCAGCATGGAACATTTTAGTGTTTTCTGACTGGGAGCATAGCATAGCACTCTGTGTGTGTGTGTGTGTGTGTGTGTGCGTGTGCGTGTGTGTGCGTGTGTGTGTGTGTGTGTGTGTGCGTTTGTTTGTAATACCTTGTGGGGACGATTTTCCTGACATATGCTACGTTGTGGGGACCAGT
>NW_006803517.1:0-1323 GCF_000485575.1 Poecilia formosa
GTTTCTTTCTGACATTATTACATCAGTAATGTCTGACAGCAGGTATCTTTTGTTTCAGGTATCTGGTCATTGCCAAGCCGCTGTGGTACAGATTTGGAAGAAACATCAAGACATCTGTGTTGGTCTGTGTTACGCTCTGGGTCCTTTCTTTTCTTTTTAATCTCACCATTTATCTCCTTTTGGAATTTCATATTGTAAAAATCATTCTGAATGCTAGTGTCCTCCTCCCTCTTCTCTTGTTCATCTTCTGCCTGGTTGGGACCATTAAAGCTCTGTCTGAAGCTCGCAGTGTCCCTGCTGAGGAAAAACGTCGAATTGTTTCAATTCTGGTTGTGGTTTTGCTAACATATATTCTACTTTTCATCCCCAACATGATGTATTATCTGTTGAAAAAACCCTTTGAAAATTTTCCTGTCTATACTGGGGTTACAATTGGTCTTTTTCTTAGTCCTCTTGCAGACTCAGCTATGTGTATTTTTCTCAGGAAAAGTGCAGTTGACAGGCTTTTGACCTCATTGTGTTTCTGTGTGACGTCTAAGAATCAGGAGATCAGCAGCACTGATGATAATATGTCACCTCAACACACTTCAGCAGTTTAGGTGCCACTGAAGCACAAATATTCTTACATTGTATGGAATTCTTATTGATAATTTGCAAGAGCGAATACTTTCAGATGATATATTTGGATTTTTTCATGATCTTTTGAAAACCAAAACCCAACTGAAGAAATGACAACCTGCTTGGCTCTCAGAGTTGTCAGTTTAAACAGGTACAAACTTAGAAAGTGTCAGTTTCCCGTGAAAAAGTTTCTTTCAACAAAAAATGCAGAAAACAGTAAAACTTTATTTATTCAGCTGTGTACAATTAACTTTTCTGCTAAGTAATTGATTCTGAACCACATACAGTTTTTCCAATAGTAACAAAGCAGACATTTAATTCAGCAGGGATTTAACTGAAATGTTTATTATATATATAACATAAATATTCAATAGGACTAGAGATTTCTTTATAAAAAAACAACCATAAAGCCTCCAAACCCTCCCAGGAGGAGGATGGCTTGAAGTTGTATGTTTTTAATTCTGCAGATCATTCTGTTTGTTATGTAAACATTTATATTAATCTACTTTTATTTTTCATCATCTACAGTGTTTAAAAGGTGATCTATTTGATTCAACTGAAAAATGCCATCTCTTGTGATGAAGCAAACCTGCTGTTAAGATTGTGAGATATCTGCAGAAACAGGAAATATCTCATGTTTGACATGATATAAAAAGCAGACACATTTTAACACAGTCTGTATTTGGTGGCTACAGGAACTTTAGG
>NW_006803518.1:0-1320 GCF_000485575.1 Poecilia formosa
CACTTTCTCCCATTTTCACACCTGAAAAACAGAACAAATGTTATACTTAGGCCTGTCACGATAACAAATTTTGCTGGACGATTAATTGTTTAAAAAAATTATTGCGATAAACGATAATATTGTTTCAAGACCTTTTGACACTGATTTAATGGAAATGACTAATAATGCATGCGATTTCCTGCCATAGATAAATACACTATTTTCAAAAGAACACATAAAACTGGAACTGATAAACTAAATGAACAAAAACAAAAATAAAATGGATTCTTAGTCTCCATTAACAAAAACGTTCTTGAATAAAAACTAAACAACATAAAGCCAGAGTGGAAATAAATACTGCATTCAACCAAAAGAGTGCAGATTATGAAGTCTGTATACTATATTGCCCTTCAGTAATCACTAGATTTAAATAGAGAAGATGGGCACATCTGACTACCTAATGCAGTAGTTCATAATACACAATTTTTTGCCCCTATTTTCTCCTTATGGCAATCTTAGATCGTTGGCCGATCTAAGATTGCCGCTGGTGATTTCGTAACCGATCATCCTGCAGTGTGATGTAGATCGTTGTGGCCGCTACGATCTAAATCAGGGGATTTCCCCGACTGGGAGCTTAACGTTGAATGTGACAGGTAGCCAATCAGAAAGCGCGGATTCTCCTCCTGCTTTCTGAAGGGAAATTAGGAGGGGAATCCCAAACAGCTGACACGGCGCAACCCAAAGTCCAGCAGACATCGGAAATGATATGTGGAAACATTAATGTTTATTCAACATTTCGTGCAAAGAATATAGAAATGACAAGGAGAGGAGTTGGAGCCAAATCGCTACCGCAGTTGATGAACCTGGTAACTTTTCAGCTGTTCTTCGTTAACGTGACATAAACAGGTTATAATGATTTTCAGTCAGTCAGGACTTTACGCTGACTCTAGCCACATGCATAACAGGTAGATTCTAGTAAAGCATTGATTAATGCCTGGTTTTAAAATTAGTTTACTGGACTTGTAGCCATTATTTTGTGCTACAAGTCCAAAATAATGGCTGTGTGGCTGGACACCACACAGCACGATAGAACCGTTATGCCTAGGATTTCTGTCTGGTCTCTCAGGTTTTGAAAATGGGCCGACAACTCGTGTAGTGTGAGCTGGACATTATACTAAGGAAATGAGGAAGGGAGGGTCGGTGGAGAGCATCGGAGTTGAGCCTTTTTTCATTCAGTGTCATCAAGAGAAAGAAAAAAGGCAGGAAGAGACGATAAAGCCGATAATTAAAATGAGGTCGACAGGTTTAATTTATCGTGCGATTAATTGATTTATCGTTTAT
>NW_006803519.1:0-1317 GCF_000485575.1 Poecilia formosa
AGGCACTAGCTTCTTCTGCCCTAGTCTTACTTGCTAAAACTCTCCTTCTAGCTTCCCACTGCTCCCTCTAGTGGTCTGGGGGGGTAATCCAACTAAACTTAAATGAGGAACTAACTCAGTATACTACATAAGTCAATACGTGTGTTGATGCGTTTGTGTTATACGGAGTATGAAATCATTTTTAGGCAACTATTTAGCTTTTGTTTTTATGACAATTATATAAAATACATTTAACATGTAGTCGGAGCGTCCCTCCGATACTCACGGCAATTTAAGAACAGCCGCAACGCTTCAGCCCGATCCAAACCACACAAGTAGTCAGTCAGATTAATGTGCAAAACCTTCACTTTACAGCTGTTTAAGTGGCACCGATCCACATAAAAAACCCACAGAACAAATGGTGCAAATCACGTATTTCCCGAATCCCGAAAATATGACAACTACCTTTGCTGTTTCATAATTATAATCCACGTTAGAGTGAATTTTTCCCTTGGCTGCTATAATCTCTTCTTGCTTTACACAACGTAATTTTTCTTCTTTTTTTTCCAGGTTTGCATCGCAACACCTCGTGATGTGTTTCTGAGCCATGATCGCTGTGCTGATTACCTTTCCATTGGATCCAAGCACCTGGACCAGCTGACGGCGTCCATCAGTCCACAATCTGCCGGATCATCACAACGTGGACTTTTTTTTTTACTTGGTTAAACTATGATCTGGAAACCGGAGCACCAGATATGCAAAAATCTACCTGCAGACTTTGTTGGCTACCCTGACACTGCAGTCATCCTGGACGGGGCTGAGCCGGTCTTCCTCTCCTCCAGAGTGGCAAGTTTTCATCACCAGTAAAGGCAAACAAGTCTGATGTCTGGTTAGCTGCTAGGAAGTATATTATATATTCACTGTTCATTTTGCTATCCTGTTTGTACCTACAATAAAACTGAATCTCATTTGTAATACTCTACATTTCACAAACCTTTTTTTCCCCATTTCTCTGTGTTTCCGTTATATCAAGTATTTGCATGTAGATCAGGAATTCAAGTGAGATGTTAAATGCAACACATTTAGGTAATACCAGCAAAGAAATTTGAATATTAAGTAATATAATATACTGAAGAAGGCTGGATGATATGACTTACAAAAGTTTTTTTCATACCAATTTGATTTTAATCGATTCCTCCCATCCTCCATTTCTATAATAAAATCACAGAAAATATTTTCAAAAAGTGCCTTTATTTCAATCATCTGTTCTGTGAGTTGTATAAGGGAGCAGGATACAAGAAATTTTAATTGCAAGAATGCAGTCATCGTTACAGCAGA
>NW_006803520.1:0-1317 GCF_000485575.1 Poecilia formosa
AGGTCCAATTTTTAACGGCCTCCTCCTGCTTTTGCCTTTGTGCCCGTCGGTGGTTATGAAAATAGAAAACGGAGATTAAATCAGAAAAAGGATGATATGCGTTTGAATAAATCAAATTGCAAGCAAGCAGTAAAATCTTAAAAAAAAAAAAAAGCAGAAACATATCTAGTTTAAAATATTTAAAAATGTTCGCTGAGGGTTTTCTTTTATAGTGAAGTAAGATGTACGTTGATATTTTGGAAACATTGGTATGACTCCCTCTGAAATAGTTGAGGGTCTTATGTATTTTTATGTATTAAAATACATAATAAGTAATAGGAAGATGTGACATTTATGAAAAATGTTTTTTTTTTTTTTTACATATATGTCCAAACTGTCACTCTGTCATGACTTTATAGTATGTGACGAAATCTGTGAAAAAACTGAGCTCCTCTAGTCTCCCAGTGCTAACTGCAGAAATGCATGACTTCATCCGAAACAGCCAATCAGAGGCAGGAGGAGAGTCTTAGTGGTGATTTGTCTTTTCTGTTGGTCAGTGCAATGGGGGAGATTTGTCATTTCTGCCAGAGAGTGTGAGACTGATGCTTGGAGTTTGTAGCGATTTAGTTCACCTTTTTAGGATGCAACTTGGGGAGCACAAAATATTGCAAATGTATCATCACAATAGCAATCTATGCAACATTGTTAACTCTGTCTAGTTAAGCAATTCATTTCTTATCACAAGCCGTAGCGTCAGAGCTCTGTACTCGTGCTACGCAGAGCTAGACTCCGTCACTCACTCATGTTGTGGCTGCATCCCGAAGTCCTCCGCTTTGGCAGGCTACGCTGGCACAGAGGCTGAATCATAGCTATGACAGCCCCGATGTATCTCATTCAGCCATGGAGAATGGGGCTAGTGAACCGAGGAGCCCCCCAACATCGGCCTCTGCCTGCACCTGCAAGCCCAACCGATGACTGGAGAGCTGGAGGGAGGCAGTTTGGAGGTTGGAGGAGGGGTGGGGTTCAGCTTAATAATGGAGCACAAGACAAATGAGCTACTATATGAGAGACCCAATCAGAGAAATATAAAATAAGGGGAAATCATTCAGTTTAATGGCAACTTTGTGTCAGATGTTAAGATAACCATGTGGTGGACTTTTGGCAAACTCTTTGAAGTAAGCTTGCAGAGAGAAGAGTGAATGGGGGTACTGCTGAACCCCTGCAGGTCATTCAGTCATTTATAAGGTCCAATTTTTAACGGCCTCCTCCTGCTTTTGCCTTTGTGCCCGTCGGTGGTTATGAAAATAGAAAACGGAGATTAAATCAGAAAAAGGATGA
>NW_006803521.1:0-1316 GCF_000485575.1 Poecilia formosa
TCTGCACAGGTCCTTGATTTTCTGTCGGTTTTCCACCTGTAGGTTTCGCAGATTGACCAGTTCTTTTCTCAGATCATCCTGCTCTCTTGCCTGATGGGCCACAGCCTCTTGTGCCGTCTTCAGATCAGCCAGGATCTCCTGGACTTCTCCCCTGAGGCACGTCTGGATCTCTTGCAAAGCTTGGACTTCATCTCTTGCCTGCCTGTACTTTGGCTCTCTGTTATCCAGCTCCGCGCGGACCGACATTATCTCCTTACGCAGAGCGTCTGTTTGTCGCTCAAGGACTTCATACCTTGCTTGCAGGCGTCCAGGCCTGCAAGCACTCGCCCGAACCTTAAAATGCTCAAATTTACACTGAAGATATTCTACCGTTTTCTTCAGCTCAATGTTTTCATTCTCGAGTTTTTGGTCCATTATGTTCACAAACGGGTTTTTTTTATATTCAATCGTGTCAAACTTAACTGCAGCCATTAGCGATGGCTTGTTTTGACACACAAAACTACCACAAACACTGCGCACACACTCACAAACTCATCGTTTAAAAAACTCATCCGAAACACTCCTAGTAAAATCCAAAGCGTCACTGCGCTCCGGTCTCTTCCCGTCTCGCACCACGTCTCCTCTCTCCCCAACAACATACTGACAACACCTTTTCATTGGGTGTTTTAGACATGTGGAACATTTGAGGAAATCGAAAAAAATGGACGTCATATTGCATTCAAGCATTTCCTGGTCACAAAACATTCACTGAATGAGCCGCAAATGTGACAAATGAAACCCACAGACTCCTTTTCGTCTTCCGGCTCAAAGCAGAGCTGCCTGCTGCGCGTTCATTCTTCACATAATCCTTTATATACAGAACGGAAACCACTAAGCTGAAAACAAATCACCAAGCGCATGCTACCGATCGCTCCGGTATCCAAACTTTGCATCAATTTCGCGATCTCAGTGCTTTTGCCGTTCCGCTTCTCTTTAACCGCAACTTGAACAACTTTACTTCGTTTCTTAGCAACAAAATACAGACCATAATTATTTGTTGAAGATGTGAGATTTCCAATAACAAAGGCATCTAATGTTGCGTTCCGTTTTTTTTATGTTACATGCCCAGAAAAGCCCGTTTTAACATTTCTCCGACATTCAGAAAAATATGCTTTACATATTTAAGCATAACTCCGGTTTTACTTGGCCTATTAACACAATATAAAAACTAATGTGTAGTTTAACATGTGCACTTTAAGCACAAGATGAAAGTGAGACTGGGGGAGGCGGAGTCTTGCTGCTACGCCGCGCCAAAGCAGACATGTAAAAGAGACGTG
>NW_006803522.1:0-1316 GCF_000485575.1 Poecilia formosa
GAGGTTTTTTTAGTGGAGATGGACGCAGTTTACCCTGATCCCATTAAGATGATATTTTTTATCAATGTTAATGTATTAGGGGTTGCAGCAACTAGGCTACTAGTTGATTCTTTTCTCTGCAATGACTTTTTATGGGGTCAGTTTTGTCGCAATCACGTGACAAAACTGATTTTCCCATGTAAACGAAATAAGTTGAACTAGGTGAGTTCCTTAGACAGTTTGAATTGTAAAAAAACGTAAATAATTGATCAAAGGCAAACTGCAAACTTCAGCAAAGGCTACCGGAATAGGGGCGTTGCGTGGCACAGTGGTTAGTGTGGCGTCCCGCATGTAGAGACTGTAGACTGCAGTAGTCCGGAATCCAACTCCTGTCCTCTCCTTCTCTCTGCAACTTTTCTGTTGGATTGCTGTCACAAAGGCAACTAGTGCCAAAATACTTATTTTAAAGAGAAATACTAACGGAGTAATGTGCAACAATGTGGCATGATGTCGGGCTTTTCCACAGGGGGGAAAGTTAGGACAATTCCAAGGGCCCATGGCCCCACAAAACAGTTGTTTTTTGGAGGGTTTATAGAAATAGAAAAAAATTGAGGGCCCTGTTAAAATTAATATTAATATGTTTTTAAAATATATTTTAGCAGTAAAATTAAATGTTGCCACTCCCACTCCAAAGAGCACACATTCATGTTTGCACTGAACTCCCTCTGGATCTGCATGAAATGGTTCCTTCCTGCTTGATGGTGTTCAGCAGCAGTCAGTAAAAGACCAGAACAAGTGTAACAGTTTCGCTTTTAAGAAAAATTATAGTAAGGTTTTCAAAAAAATAGAGAAATAAAGAGAAAAGGAATGTTCTCTATCCACAGTTTGTCCATGTGTAGCCCAGTTTTTCTCCAAGAGGCGAGTAGACTGTATGAGATTATCAACCATTTAGCATAGTTAGCTTAGCTACACCCTACTGTTTGCCTCCATAACATTTAATGAATGAAGAAACAAATCTACCAACATCGTTATATGTTTAACGTGTCCCTATACCTTTAATTACACTCTAACCGCAACACCAGCATAACCCCCAACCGCTCACCTCTGTCCCAGTGAGGACGGTGACACTGTGTCCCATGACAAGATAGTTACTGTTTACTGTTGAAGCTTCCAGGGAGGCTATGTGGATATTTTTCTGTCTTTCTGCTCTTTGTTGTGTTTTTTACACAACAAAAAAATATTTATTTACTTTTGACAGAAATTTTATTATCTTTATAAAAGATAATAAAATAGTCTCCTGTCAGTCCAGACAGTCTTCACAACATGGTGAGAGCTTT
>NW_006803523.1:0-1316 GCF_000485575.1 Poecilia formosa
AGACCGGCCCCTGACCAGAGAAAGGAACAGCTATGTGGCCCTCACAGGAAAAAGTTTGGGGACCCCTGCTTTAAGTGAACAAAATATGTATTTGCCCAAGTCTAAATATACACTTGCTCAAGTATATATATATTTATATATATTTGTGTATATTTTAAAATGTATGCTCAAAATATAATTTTTTAAAATTCACTTAACACTACTTTAAATTATTAATTTCAGAATGTTTTAAATTAGATCTTAGTGTAAATTTTAGGCTAATAAAGTATGCCTTTTTTTATTTTCTTTATTTAACCGGGTGAACCACGTTGAGATCCAGATCTCATTTTCAGGAGGGACCTGGGCAGAAGTCTGCAACACGATTACAAAATAAAACTGATACATATGCAGAAGTATGTCTTTTAGGCATCTATAAAGTATGTTTTATGAAATTTTAAGGCATACTTTTTGAGTATTAATAATCTTTTACTATTTTTGTTAAAATTGCAATGAATAAAAAAATTATAATCATGATGTAATGTTGTTTAAGTACCTAACCCAATCCATTTTCAGATGTATGATGTAAGATCTATACTCAACAGGATTAGCTCCAGTTCATACTCCAGACCAGATGGTGGCGGTATTGCACACTTTCATTAAAAAAAAATGCCATAGAAGAAAAACTTGAATGCAGGGAAGATTGTTTTTATTAGTATATATAAGAATAACAATGACAACTCGCAACAACATGTCAAAAACAAATATCAAAGATCACAACTCCTAATGTTTACAAATCACATTGATTGCAAAGGCTCAAGGAAAGACTAAAAATTATTGAAAATAACTAAATTAACAGAAATAATGAAAAGAAAGGTAATTAAATGATGAAATAAAAGGATTAAGAAAATAAGACATGTTAGGGGGCTACAAGCTAAAAATCTTTCATTAACTCATACAACTTTACTGCATTTAAATTCTGCATCTTTTTTAAGACAACTTTTTAAAAAAAGTTCATTTATGAGAGTATTGATTGAGAGGGGACCCGCTTCGGATGTTATCATCCCATAGAATGGCGAATATCAGTGGTTATCAGCCCCATTGAATGGCCTCAGTTGGTCCCTGGTCTGCCTGCTATCAGGCTGTTATCGGTGATAACAGCCGCTTGTCGCTAATCGAACCTTTTTTTTTAACCTTTTTTTAAAAACCTTTATTTATAATTTATCTGCGAATTTGAACAGGATATTAAGAATTTACTAAAAATACAAAAGCCAAACGTATCCGTCATAAGATTTTAATTAGGTATTTAAAAACAACTCACTAAAATCTAAAACTGGAGT
>NW_006803524.1:0-1315 GCF_000485575.1 Poecilia formosa
GAAAAAACTCAATTCAGACTTTAAGTAAGTTTAGAGTCTGGTTCGCAGAGTATGAAGTTAAATACAATAAAATTGTAATCAAAACTTTTGAAATTGTTATGATTTCTTTTTTTTTTTTTTTAAACAAAACGTTTTGTTTAAAAAACTTTTTAAATTAAATAACTCATTTTTGTCTCGTAAACTTAAACAGTTATTTGCCAAACATAAACTTTTATTTGCACACATCAGAAATATTTTGTGATTTTTGGCCCTGCCCACGACGTCATGTGAGAATCACAAACAAAAACTTTGAATAGCAAGAAAAGATTTATGACAGGTGCAAATAAGTTTGGTTTGGAAGTAATTGTTTCACTTCATGAGACAAAAATATGTAATTTAATTTTTAAAAAAGTTTTTTAAGCAAAACTCAGTAGACTTTTCTCATGGTGACATGCATTATCAATTCAATTTTTGCTTTTGTGTTTTGTCTTTTTTCTGCAGTTCCACGTTAAAGTTTGATGCAGCTCTGCTTTCCTGAATGGACCATCTTCATCTCCACTGCAAGTGTAGCAAACAGGCAGCTCTTTTTTTTATAGATTACAGTCCACCAAAAGGTTGCATTGTGCCCTTGTTTATATTTTTAATAAAATGGTAAATGGACTGAACTTATATAGTGATTTTCCAATCATTTTGATCACTCAAAGCACTTTTCACTAGAGTCACATTCACCCTTTCGCCCTCACATTTATACACTGATTGGTAGGCAATTTGGGGTTAAATGCCTTGCCCAGGGGCACATTGACATGTGGCAGGAGGAAGCTGGAATGAACCTACAACATTCAGATCACAACACGACTACTCTACCCACAGAACCACAGAATAGTGTAATTCTGTAAAGACAAAATATGTCTGGTGGTCTAGCTCTGATTTACATATCTTGCTAAATTGCAGGTTTGAATATTGCAAAACTTTCTTATAACAAAATAAACCTGCAGTAAGAAATTACTAAAAATATCTTACATATGCATAGTTATATGCTCTATATAGAGATGTTCGTTAGCTTTGATTGTATATGTCACAATTTTTATCATTGTTTATTCAACTCTGAAAGCTGTGTGGCTGTAATATTCTGTCCTAGAAGGCGGTTAGATGTGCCCTTTTTTTTAGCACCTGCCCCTTTAGTGGTCTCTGCACGGCTCTGTGGAACACACAAATTACTAAAGTTTTTTTTTTTTGTAAGGTGTGGTCATTAAAAAGAATCTCCTCTTTAGTTCTTCCTTATAAGTGGAGATACATTGTTGATGTTAACCATTATAAAATAACTTGCAAGTAAGTA
>NW_006803525.1:0-1315 GCF_000485575.1 Poecilia formosa
CCTTGATATCAGCTGGAAAATGAAAAAACTAAGCACTGGATGGTACCGACTAATTACTGGACACAACGGCACACCACAAAACTCAGTTGTTGTACAAATATTTTAAGTTTTGCATCTTTTTCATGGTACAGATCTTGCAGCTTCGGCCAAGAACTATAGGAGCAAGCAGGACCCGGAACCAACCTATGTGGAATAAATTCAAACAGAAATACGTCACCACCTCTCGTGGCATATACCCCATTATGACTAGTCAAAATTACAATTTAAGAATGACGTGGAAGCCCCTTTGTGGTGTCTAAACAGTTGCCTGCAGAATTTCATGTTTCCTGCACAAAATTGTCAGTAAATGCCACAAATTAGAAAGAGGTCGACAATGTTGGAAATGCGGAGATAGCAAAACTTCATAAACTATAAGACTGCTTCTGATATCTGCAAATAATTTCCTGTTTATTCATTTCTGACGAACCAAATGCAATTAAAAACAGCTTTGAAAAGCTAAAATTGTTATTGCCAAACAATTTTCAACAGGAAAGTGGCTCATTTTCAAACATCTTTTTCGTTTTCTCTATTTTTCATTGTTTTATTAAACTTTCAAATTGCTACATAAGTCAGGGACGTTTTGACTAGACAGAATACCAATTCAAGATATCAGAAATGTCATTCTGACTAGTCGGAATGTCAATTTAAGATATCTTAAATAGAAAAGCTGAGTAATTCAAGATATCTCCAATTCATTTAGAGATATCTTAAAAGGAATTTTGACTAGTCAAGATTACAATTCAAGATATCTATAATTTAGTTTTCACTAGTCAAAACTACATATCTCCTATCCAAAAATACATTTAAGATATTGTAAAGCAAGTGCATAAGTGTTCCAAAAGAGGGTGCTGTTGGTACCACCGCAATCCTGACATGTTTGTCCTGCCGGGGACACCGTAGTGGAGGGGATTTTTGTCCGCGAACTGCTGTGTTCCTTACAGTGTGTTTACTGCCTGTAAGGTAAGCAGTAGCTCCGATAGCCCGGTGTAAAATAAACATTACATTATTATACCGAGATATTTCTATTGGTTCAGATTCCCAGTGTTAAGAGAGGAAAAATTCTTGAACTTTAAAAACCTTTTGACTCGTTAAATCCTCTCTTATGCCCGGGTTCAGAAAAATGCTGTGAGCAAAGACTGAGATCACGCAGAGATAACAGCGTCACAATAATCAGCATTTATTCAAGACAGATGCATTACTATCACCAGACAAACATCACATAACATCAGAAACCTCAGAGCACAAACAACACATGAATTTACCTGAGAGAGAAAAA
>NW_006803526.1:0-1315 GCF_000485575.1 Poecilia formosa
TCCAGTTCTGACATATATTGAGCAAAGAAGATGTATTCTACATTACGTGCAAATCTACCATCAGCATGAAGAAGTCTGTTATTAAAATAGCGGCTTAAAGTCAAACGATATTGCCGCTTCTCATGGAATGTATTAGACCCCAAAGGAAACAAAACAGGGAAACATTTTGCTTCATTTGTACAATCAGAAAGCAATTTTACCGGGTTATTATTTTCACTCGGCGCAACATTCAAAACGTTATCAACATATTGATCCAAAGCTTCTTGTCCTATATCTACGGGCATAAGACAAGTATCCTGGAACATGCAGTGTTGCTGTCTGTCATGTAAAAGGTCATCATCATGTTCATCTATAGACATGTCCTCATCTTCTGTAACAATTTCATTCTTTAAAACAGAACTATTTTCTTCAGGACAAAACTCATTGATCCAAGATTCATTGAACACTACATCTTTATAATGAGAGTTAGAATGTTTCAAGTAACAAAGAGCTTCTTGGACATGCATTGTGTCAACATACTGATAATCATAATGACCTTTGTATGTCAATTTACGCTTCAACTTCACAGGTAACAAAGAACCTTCCATATTACTACGAGGTAGCAAAGTACTCGTTTCAACAATATTTGCAGGGACACATGTAACAGGACCATGAACTCCATTTTGCCCACCTTTTGGCAAAGCCAACATTTTCATAAATGGAATATGCAAAGCTATTAAATGTTGCTCTAAAGTATTCAAACATGACAACTGAGGTGGAATGGGGTCAACAGTCAAATTATTACATGAACTTTCTGGGGGTATTTGACTTTTGCTCATTTTATAATGGCAACAATAACAGATATACAATTTACTTCGACAGGTATTGAGAGTACATGGTGATGCACATGCATCACCACACCTATGCACATAATTGTTACTTATACATTTGTCTGCAATTAAAGACATTTGTTTAGTTTTTGTGTAGTAATCTTTGTGACAATTTAATACCTGATGCTTGAATAACAGACGATAGCAAACACAACAAACAAAATTAGGCCCCTCTTTTACCTTTTCCAAAAATTGTTCTACAACAAAATCAAACTCTTTTGAATTTTCCTTAATTTTCTGTCTCATTAGTTTTACATTTGCTATTTTGCGCATCTTATGTTCAAGATTACGGTTTTGTTTTCTACTTAAGTTTTTAACTTTCTGTCGATGAGATTCATCTTCTTTATATTTAATAATGCTCATTTGTTTAAGTTTTTCTCGATGACACTCATCTTCCTTATACTTAGTGATACTAATTTGTTTAAGGTTCTCTCGATGAGACGGAT
>NW_006803527.1:0-1312 GCF_000485575.1 Poecilia formosa
TCCAACACACACAGGGACAGGAGACAGCAGAGACCAGGGCCGTGCAGAGGCCACTACAGGGGCAGGTGCTCAAAAACAAAAAGGGTCCATCTAACCGCATTCTAGGACAGAATATTAAAGCCTCTCAGCTTTCAGAGTTTAATAAACAATGATAAATTACAAAATTGTGAGATATACAATCAAAGTTAAGGAACATCTCTCTATAGATCAGACAACTATGCATGTAAGATATTTTATTAGTAATTTCTTTCTGCAGGTCTATTTTGTTATAGGAAAGTATTGCAATATTGAAACCCGCAATTTAGCAAGATATGTAAATCAGAGCTTGGACCACCAGACATATTTTGTCTTTACAGAATTACACTATTAAAGATATAAACAAGGCCCAATGCAACCTTTTAGTGACTGTAATCTATAAAACAGCTGCCTGGTTGCTGCAGTGGAGATGAAGATGGTCCATTCAGGAAAGCAGAGCTGCATTAAACTTTAACTGGAGCTGCAGAAAAAAGAACAGCAAAAGTTTAATTGTTAATGCATGTCACCATGAGAAAAGCCGACTGAGTTTTGCTTAAAAAAAAAAACGTGTTTTAAAATTAAAATCACACATTTTTGTCTCATGAAGTGAAAACATTATTTACAAAACAAACTTATTTGAGCATGTCAAAATCTTTTCTTGATATTCTAAGTTTTGTTTGTGACTCAAAGTTTTGCTTGTGATTCTCACATGACGTCGTGGGCGGGGCCTAAAATCACAACAAAAGATTTCTGATGTGTGCAAATAAAAGTTTATGTTTGGCAAATAACTTTTTAAGTTCACAAGACAAAAATTAGTTATTTAATTAAGAAACGTTTTTTAAACTAAACTTTTTGTTTTACAAAAGGAATCATTACAATTCCAAAAGTTTTGATTACAATTTTATTTTACTTAACTGAGGTTAGTTTTTTTTTTTTTTTACTGAATAATTGGGAAAAAATTTACTTCATACTCTGTGAACCAGACCTTAAACTTAAAGTCTGGTTGAGTTTTTTCCTTCATTAATGACTTTTATTACATACATTTTATCTATCATGGTAATTCAGGGTGTGTTATTTTTAATTCTAAATGAATATCCTTGTTGGATTTTATTTAAGTGCTATTCTCCTTCAAGCTACATTTACCCAACGCCAGAATAAATGTACATTATGCAGCAAAGGAAATTAGACATAAATCCATTATGGAGATGATCGGTTCTGGACGGGCGATGTTCCCCTATTGCATAATCAATACTGAAGAATGACTGATATCATTAACAATACAGGGAAGAAGCTTTTT
>NW_006803528.1:0-1312 GCF_000485575.1 Poecilia formosa
TCCTCCTCATGGATTCCTGCCAAGACAATCAAGGTCAGTCATCTGCTGTTCAGGTTTAATGGAGCAGCAGCTGATCCTCAGCTGAGAGGAAGCAGTTAGAGCAGCTCTGCCCTAGGGTGACCTTTGACCCGGTGCAGGTGGTGGGAGACAGATCAGCTCTGGCTCAGATCATATCTCTGTTGGACAAAGTCTCCCAGCCCAGGTGTGACCTGCAGGGCTCCTTCAGGGACAGACTGCTGCATCCTGGGGCCGTCAAAACCCCGTCTGGAGGGGGCGGTGCGCCGATGATGTCTTTGTATACACTTCAGGGCGCCATTACGCTCCTTCACCTCGCGCACATGACGGGGTAAATGTAGCAAGTTTTACCTTTCACGTGTCTTCGTCTCTGGGGGGCATAGACCGAGCCTACCTTCCTTCGGGGGAGGAGGGGGGCGCCGATTTATGTCTTCACATCCACCTGAATAATGTGTAGTTGCGACCCTGCTTGGAGGTTCATTTAGGGATTGTCAACAAATCTCCGACACAAACACGCCTGACAAACAAATGTCAATAAATAACTTGAGACCAACTGACACAAAAAGTGGTAATTATTGTTACAATAGACACAATGTTCTCTATTGAATTTCTAAGTCATATTCAATATTTTAAATCATTTTAATATTAAATATGTTTTCTTCAATAGATCCCAAGTCATGTGACCTATTGACTCAAAATCAGTGTGAAATTGTTCTACTACAGTATAAAGGTGATGTAAACTCATTCTTACTCCATTTTAGCTTTTTTATTTATTTCAGCAGGTTTTTGTCAAAATTTGGTCAAAATTTAGTAAACATATTTATAGTAATTTTTCATCAAACTTTAGTCTAAATTTAGAGAATTTTGACAAAAAATGGCTAAAATGAGTTAAAAAGGGCTAAAATGGAGTAAGACTGAATGTGCCTCATCTACATTATTCAGTAGAAACATTTCACGCTGATTTAGAGTCAATATGTCACATATCTCAGAAGCTAGTGAAGAAAATACTGAATTTTAATTTAAAAAGAGCTTAAAAAAAGAAGTAAAGTGAAAAGTGAAATTACTCATTAACAGTCAATTGCTAGAAATATAATTATGAGTTTTAAAAACTGTCAGACAGTGAAGCTGATGAACTTTGAACTCCTCTGTAGAGAAGGTGAGTGTTGGAGCTGCAGGCTGATTTCACTCTCTGACCTTTTGTTTCTCATCTTGAAGGGTCGGCTCAGATTCTCTGGTTTGTTTTCAGGAGGAGCAGAAGGAAGAGATGAACGTCTGACTCAGCAGAAACATCTCAGGA